>NC_137890.1:166144892-166365612 GCF_963455335.1 Martes martes
GAGATTCCCCAGCCAGAACCACCCTACTAAGTTGTACCAGGTTCCTGACCTTTAGGAAACTGTGTGATGTTATAAACATATCTTGTTTTAAGTTGAATTTTGGAGGTAATTTTTGATGCAACCATAGAAAACTAATACAATTTTCATCCACGGTTGCTATGTAATATGTCTGTGATGAAACTTTCAAACCATCTGCCACCTGACCTCGTGATACTCTGTGTCTAGAAAAGAGAAATGAGAAGGAAAGTCACCTTCATATAGTTAAGCATATTAATTCATTGCTAATGGTTAGTATTCTTTGAAGTGCCAAGAATAAAGATAATTCATAAATAGTCTTTTGTACCATATTACATAGAAAAGATCCACATTTTCCTATTAAACAGGTATGCTTAAAGTACTTGAAATTGGAAGCAAAACTATAGTCTTTAATGTTATTTTGTCTTATTAGCCATGAATTTAACTATGAAGTCTACAAATCAAATAAGTATTTGTTGTTTCCAACTTCAGTCCTGTCCTTAATTGTGCTATTGAATGATGAAAAAAGAAAACAAAGTTATCCCATCACACTTCACTCTTAGAATTCAACTCAAATTAATCACTTCTAATAAGTTCACTTTAAGAAACAGCTAAGGCTGTGTGGGTGGTTCAGTTGATTAAGTGTCTACTCTTAATTTCAATTCAAGTCATGATCTCAGGGTTGTGAGGTAGACCGCCACGTCCACCTCTGTGCTCAGTGCAGAAATCTGCTTGTCCCTCACCCTCAGGTCCTCCATTCACTCTCTTTCTCAAATAAATAAAACTCAAAAAAAAAAAAGGCAGCTAATATTTTTTATATCATCTTAGAATCTAATTTGAAAATAAAGAAGAGACAATACCCAACAACAACAAAAGATTATAAACTTTTGTTTTACTCTTCTAAGTTTGGGTTTCCAAGCCCAAATACTTAGTAATATCTCTAAATAGACATAACTATTCTTTTTTTAAAAAGATTTTTTAAATTTATTAATTTGACAGAGAGAGACACAGCAAGAGAGGGAACACAAGCAAGGGAGTGGGATAAGGAGAAGCAGGCTTCCAGATGAGCAGAGAGCCCAGGGCAGGGGTCAATCCCAGGACCCTGGGATGATGACCTGAGCCAAAGGCAGACACTTAACAACCGAGCCACCGAGGTGGCCCTAGACATAACCATTCTTACTATTATCTCTAAATACAGTTTTGATTTACAAAACAGATAGGAAAGTTTGCTATGACCTTGATTACTTTCACTGAATCTTCAAAATTAGTTTTAGGCATCACCAGCTGTAACTCACAAAAAATATGGTTTTAATTTTGAAACAAGTAGTATTTTGCTGATGGATAGCCATGAAATGTATATGAAGATGTTTTGCAATACTGAAAACATTGTTAGAAAATAATTGCTCTTCATTAAGACGACTGAATCCATAAAGTTACCTGGTAGTTAAAAAATGAAGTGACTCCTAAGTATTGTCAAAGGTTAGCCCAGATTTGGCAAAACTGTGAGGTAGGCAGAGTCCCCACATGCCTTCCATCTCCCCTTCCCACACACCCTGGAATTTTATTTTTCAAAAATCTCTCTCTTTATTTATTTTTTGACAGACAGAGATCACAAGTAGGCAGAGAGAGATGGAGAAGCAGACTCCCTGCTGAGCAGAAAGCCCAAAATGGGACTCGATCCCAGGACCCTGGGATCATGACCTGAACTGAAAACAGAGGCTTTAACCCACTGAGCCACCTAGGCGCCCAAAAGTCTCTCTCTTTAAAACATAACTTTCTTATTGTCTCAGAGTCTTGTGCTGTATTAGAAGAAGATATCTTAATAACTTAAGTAACCAGTGCTCTATTTTTAAGGAGGGTGCTTAAAGGATGGTTGTGTCTCTCTGACTACTCTGAATTAAGGTTATTTTGGGAAGCCAAATACTTTTGTGGTCTCACCATTTATAACACATAAGAAGTTGTTTATTTCATCTGAATATAGACACTTTAAAATGTGCTTGCCCAATTATATTTTCCAAGCTTGTAACATAAAATGAATATCTATTGTTTGTATTGATATTTTATTCCAAATCTGGGAGGAATATTTCCATAAGAATGTTTTAAGGTTATCAATATAGACCTTTGATAATGGAGCTATTAACACCAGTTTCTGCAACACTAGTGCACGATTGGCTTGTTACATGTTTGAGAATATCTAAAGAAATCAGAAAAGCCAGTATGCAAGTGTGTACATGTATACTTTCAATAATTTCAACAGGTGGTAAGAAACAACTTGTTTTAAAATTGCTCATTGAGTTACTTAATAGGTTCAACTCAATAAATAAGTAAATTAAGTAAGTCGTTGGTACTACTGAATGCTGTATAGCATGGAAAATGGATAATTTTAGATCACTTTGTAGAATTTGAAGGGCAAAAGTCAAACTATTGAGCTGTTATTAAATTATTTTGGTAAAACATTTGGCCAAGATGTAAGGACACATTCAGCTGGCACAAATCGTAGCATTGCCATTCTTGAAGCTTATAAAGATTTACCATCTTATTTGAAATAAAACGTGAACACTTTGCCATAGCTTACAAGGCCCTGCATGAACTGCCCCACCTCCCTCATCAACCTCCTCTGGGATGATTCTCTCCCCTTTTCATTATGATCCAGCCACACTGTTCTTTATTTCTGCTCCTAGAACAGACCAGACACATTCTCCCCCGAGGGTATTTTGTATTTGCTGTTTTTAACAAGGTGTCACTGCTGCCTTTGTTTACTGGATTTGCAATCTCTAATAGGATTTTGCTCAGAATTCCAGGCTCCCATCAAGTGGAGATGACTTTAAAAAAATGTTTTAAAGAAGAACAGAGTGAGTAGTTCTCAATATTTATTGGCAAAAAAACAAATTTCCCGCAAACATTTGAATTACTAGTGAATTCCATTACACATACATGTATACATACACACACACACACACACACACACAGAGTTCCCAGCAGTAACCTGATACGAAGCCAACAAAGACATTATAAGAACAGTATAGACTAACAACCATCAAAAACAGAAATGCAAAAAGTGTAAGATGTTAAAAGGGAGTTTGAAAATTTAAAAGCAGCTTATGTTCCCAAAAGAATCGAAGGAAATAAATCTAATGGCTTAAGAGGTACAAATTAAGTGAAATTGTTGTTCTCATAAAACTCAGTGTCTTTTGATGAAGTTGACACTACCTAAGTCTATTTCATGGATGTTACCTTAATTTAATTATACATATTTTAGTGTTTAAATAAGGACTATCTGAAGATACTATAATATCTGTACTCAAGGGAACTTTACATATATTATCCTTAAATCTCAAAGAAGAAGACAGTACTACCTCATTTCATAAAAAAGAAAATGTAGTTTCAAGGGTACTAAAGCATTTGCTTAAGGGCACTCAACTAATAGGTCTCAAATTTGGGTTAATCTGACTCAAAACATACATTTTTTTTTCCCTCTAAATAAAAAGTGGAAATTTCAGGACCTATGAAAGCGAAATTCTGGAGGATATTAGGAAGTGGATGGGGTTCCTCCAAATATATCAATAAAGCAACTATATTGTAGAGGGTCCATAGGGTAGTGAAAATGACTTCCAATAAGCTAAGGCTGATGTTGGTCATAGAAAAATGATAGTGTCACTGGATAATAGAATTAATTTCCCAGACAAAGAAACTAAGGTGCTTTAATTAGGTTTAGTTGCCCTATTTGAAAAGACTGATAATTTCCCCTCACTATCCAGTCTTTTCTTCTTCCTTTTAAAGAAAAAGAGCCAAGTACTCCTACCTTGGTATGTAGCTGCTCTCCCAAAGACTACATTTCCCAGAGTTCCTTGTAGCTTACATTGCCATGTGACTAAGTTCTGGCCAATAGGCGAGTAGCATTGATGTATGAAACTTCTAGGTCCTGTTTTTGAAAGAAAGGTGTTTATTCTTTCCCTCTTTCCTCTGTTTAATGTGGATGTGTGATGGGTATAGAAGACGTGGTCACAGTGAGCCAGTTTTGACCTTTCTTGTGAGGACCACACACTAGAAGATGGACAAGCAACACTTTAGAAGGCACTGGGACCCTGGTAGGCTTTGTAAAGCAGAAATGCTGAACCTCTCTGAACCACCTACCAACTCGGACTTTACCTGAGAGAAATAAATCCATTTTGTTCATGCCACCTTCATTTAGTCTCTGTTAAAGTGACCAAAACAATCCTGAAATTAATACCTCCCAATTCCCAATTTAGTGTTGCCACCTTCGTATATTTATCACATGTAAATATTTACTCTGATCACAAACTTCTTTAAATATATTAACTTACTTTTTTATGTGGGTGATCAGGATGAATATTTTAGATCCGTAGTGATGTAGTTTAATTAGGCAATTCTGATTTCAGGACCATAGACTACAGTTTATACATTATATATACAGTTTATACATTACTATTTTCATAATCCGATTGAAGTATTGAACATTCATTAAAATTAAAGAGATGTCAGGGGTGCCTGGGTGGTTCAGTGGGTTAAAGCCTCTGCCTTCAGCTCAAGTCATGATCTCAGGGTCCTGGGATCAAGCCCCACATCAGGCTCTCTGCTCAGTGGGGAATCTGCTTCTCTCTCTCTGTCTGCCTGCCTCTCTGCCTACATGTCATCTCTGTCTGTCAAATAAATAAGTAAAATCTTAAAAAAAAAAAAATTAAAGAGACATTCAATATCAAATTTCACAGGTGGAGTCTATAGTTAGTAGCACAGCATTTTTTCTGTTACTGTTGTTCACTCTTAGATTAGGTAAGAATCAGCTGAATTCATGTTTGCTTATTTGAACAAACTTTTCTTTACCATTCTGGCTTACCAGAAACTGTTTCAGTCAATAAAAATAGTATATCCAATCAAAGCAGTTGAAAAATGTCTATTAAGTTCTGAACTATCCTATGTCTTCCCCAGTGCTTTAAACACTTTTCATAGCATCTGATTAAATGTTAAAACAGAACAAAACAAAAAAACACCTCCTTACCAAAGCCATAAGAAAAGTTATGAAATATTCTGAACAGAGATTGGAAGATAAGAAAGAGGTAACCAGAGGGTTTGGAATGATTTTATTGGACGCAAATCCATGCTGTTTTCAGAATATTAGTCACAGCTGCAATTATAACTTATAACTTACTTGGCATAGCCTCAGAAGCTTTTTTTTATTTTTAATTTTGTTTTTGTTTTTGTTTTTCTGGTATACTGCTAAATCTTAGCAGAACAGTTTATTTACTTCCAGGGTCTCCCTACTTATCCCCAGCCTAGAGACCAAGGGTTTGCATTTAATTCAACTGTTCCCAAATGGGACAATTCTTGAAGATCAGTGATGAATATGTCCCCCTTTTCCAACATAGTTAATAACATGCAAATTTATGTACAATTTTGATACATATAATTCTTTTGAATCATGCATCAAATAGGTCACCAGATTGTAATTTAATTTTCCTCTTATTAATTAATGTACTTTTGAATTATTTGCAGTGTTATTCATATGTGTTCAGCTTAATATTAGATATTTCAATTAGGGAGGAGAGATTTTCATGTCTTATTCATTTAAGAACTAAATTTGTTGTCTTCAAGGTGAGGGAGGCAGAGGCCAATCAAAAAGTTACTTCAAGGCTGTTTATTTTAGTCTCCTGCTAGTCTGTGAAATGTTTTGATAAAGCAGAGATGGACTCAAAGTCAGTTAAAATATTTCATCTTGGATATTTCCCTTCATCTTCTCTTTACCCACCCGTCTAACCTTTTCTGCATCTAGAATCCCTAGACCTGGCTCCCTGAAAACATTTGTTTGTTTGTTTTACCTTTCTCAATCCAACCAAATTCTTCTCATTTGGTTATTAACTTCAATTTTGTAAGAATTAGATGTGTTCTTTCTGATTCCCAGCTTCCACTACACTAAAATTACTGTCGTGTTTTGGTGTTAGGATCATATTATAAAAATACCATGTTGATAACACCTTACCCTTTCTACACTAAGGTAACTAAATTTGTATACTTTTAAATTATAGACATACCAAAATACACCCATTTGAGAGATTATTCTATAGGGGATGCTGACAAGGGTATTCTGAGCCTCTCTGTGCCCTAGGTTTTGTTTTTAAAGAATATTGGGTAGATACAAAATTAGATTTATAAATAAGTCAAAAGGTGTGAGAGTGGTATGACATCTGCCCCTGCACCTTCTTCTTATCTAGCATAAGAAATGAAAGAATATGATCTGTGAAGTCCCTTGCATCCTTGCCCCAATCCTTCCTTCTTCCTCCAGGAAATTACTTTATCCTTGATTTTTTAGTTATCATTACCTTAGTGTCTCAAGTTTGTTGGTTCTTTTTTTCAATTTTCAATTTTTCAATTTTTTTCAATTTTTCAATTTTCAATTTTTCAATTTTTTTCAATTTTTCAAAAATTTCAATTTTTCAATTTTTTTCAATTTTCTTTTTTCAATATAAGAAGTGATCACTTATAGGGTTAATACTAATAAGTTAGTGGATACAAAAAAAGCACCTAGAATCCTATTTGGCAGGGAAATCAATAAGCATAACCAGTGGGATAATGATGATGACAATGATAGCAATGACAGATAAACTTAACATTGTCATACATACTATTGTTTTCATTCATCCTTTTTTTTTTTTTAAAGATTTTATTTTATTTATTTGTCAGAGAGAGAGAGAGAGAGAGAGAGCGAGCGCGCGAGAGAGCAGGCACAGGCATACAGAGTGGCAGGCAGAGGCAGAGGGAGAAGCAGGCTCCCCGCCGAGCAAGGAGCCCGATGTGGGACTCAATCCCAGGACGCTGGGATCATGACCTGAGCCGAAGGCAGCCGCTTAACCAACTGAGCCACCCAGGCGTCCCCATTCATCCTTTTGTTTAGCAAAACTTTAGACTATTTGCTGGTGTCCTTTGAAGCAATATGAAGACAGAGCGCTTAGTCATTTTTTTAAGTGAAGAATTTCTATATCCTAGATGAAAAATTCCCCTAAGTATGCAAATATTCCTGGGGTCTCAGGAACCATAGAATTTAGGGAGATACTTTTTTGCAAATACCAGAATTTGGGGGAAAAAACAGCAATAGTTGGATCCTGAAGAAAGTTCTTATTTATCACAAATTTGTTTTGAACATTTCAGAACTCATAAACTAAACTTTCTACCTAAGGCACTATTTTAAATCTATGGAAAATGTTAGTGTATTTGTGGTTGAGATTTCCTTGTATTTCCCTCTCCTCCATGCTTAACCAGAAAATAATTCTTTTTTAAGAATGAGGCCAAGTCTCGTGCACCAAGACACAATCCAAGGATTCACCATGACCACCTCGTGTATTAATGTGACAAAGCTGAAGAAATTCATTTCAAGAAGCTATGTAGAAGAGTTGTAAAACTACACAGATGAGAGCACAATTTTATTCAATAACAAATCTTTTGGTTGGAAAAAGTCTATGCTTTGGGCACAAGTCAGAAAAATCACGATAGAAGAGGCATCAAAATGTCTTTCTGATCAATTTTATTGCCTCCGGATAAAAATCACATCGACACATCTTAGAGGACTCACTTTTTTTAAAAAACTTAAAAAAAAAATCTCAGTATAACATACACTCATAAAACCTATACGTATCGTAAGTATAAAGCACAATGAATTTTCAAAAGGGGAATACACTCATGTTACCATTCACCCAGATCAAAAAACAGACATCCTTAGCATTGCACTGACTGCTTTTTAATATGTGTCTGGTCATATTTCTCTCCCTGAGCAAGAGGGTGAAAATCAAAACTGATGTCTGTAAAGCTGGAGTAGAGAAAGAAGATTTAATCAACCAATCTCTTAGCCTACAAGTTGATCAAATTTATCAATGGGATAAATTTTGCTATGGGATCTTTTGCTAGGCCACTTAACATTGACACATCAAGTTGGATCGCATACGCAGTGGTAGTCAATTTTTTATTTTGACTGATTTATGTCCACATGCAGTCAGCAGGTAAGTGACATAGCATATCATCTTCACCAATGGTTTTCCTTTTCCCTCTCTCTTTTTCTCTCAAACAAAAAGATTAGTTTTAATGGGCAAAGTTATTTTTAAGGGATGATCTCTTCTTTTTTGTCAAATTTAGGTGCTAATAAAAATGGTAATTTCAACCCAATTAAGAATTTGAATACTGTGAATGTCCTTAATCTTAGAGAAAACTTTTAAAAATCCATTTAAAATATTTGTTATTTTTTTTCTTTTTACTGTGGTTTATGTGGTATATGAAATCTTTTGAACATCAGCTTTGAGAAATTCTCTCATTAAACCATCTTGAGTAGATATTTAAGTTATACAGTAGGCATGCTCCAGCAGAAAAGGAGCCGGTTGAGAAGTGGTCCACGTGTAAATGAAAGTTGTATTTAAATTTCTGTATATTCTAGCTCCAATTTCAGAAAGCGTAGAAAGTTCATCTACCTCCGTTCAAGAGAAGAATAATGATTAGTCCATTTTGACTGAAAAAGGATTTCACATTCAGTAGTGTCCATGGAAATACAACTTTTCCTGTGCCCGCTGAATTCTAAAAAGAGAGTAAAGGTAAGATCTGCAACAAAAAGGAAGCTTTTTTTTTTTTTCCAAAGTACTATATTGAGTAGGCAGAGAGAGAGAAATTAAAGACGTTAAAATGAATATATTTTTCATAATCTGTCTCCAATCCTATGAAACAGCAGACTATTTGCACATTATTAAACATATAACATGCCCTTCATTTAATAAAGTTTCCT
The DNA here is from genome assembly GCF_963455335.1 of Martes martes. NCBI lineage: Eukaryota > Metazoa > Chordata > Mammalia > Carnivora > Mustelidae > Martes > Martes martes. The sequence continues at coordinate 166,153,684 of NC_137890.1, forward strand.
TCTCATGAAACATTAAAAAATCAACAATTAGTATAGAATTCAGCTTTATAGGGTGGTAATTTAATGCAAACCTTTAAAAAATATGAGCTATTTTAAATATTAAAATACTGGTATATATATATATATTTATGTAATGTGATATATAAACAAGAGTATTAAACAATATATAAACATATATATATGGAGGTCTGCATTCTTAATTTTTTATTTAGAGCCAACACATGCTCTTGGTTTGACAAAATTTAGCACTACAGAAATTTTGCCAATAAACAGTGAGTTCTACCCCACCCTAGATCCCATACCGCCTCTCAGAGATAATTATTATCAAAAGTTTCAGGCATACCTTTATAGAAACTTCCCATCAAATTATGCAATGCACTAACATACAATCAACATGGTGGGAATAGGTCTCAGTCCACAACTGACTTATCTAAGAAATGTTGCATTTGTTTATTTCCCTGAAACCACTTACATTTCAACTTGCTTCTAGCCTGTTATAAAATTCAAATTCATTCTCAAGTACTGGGAACCCCTACCACCACCCACACATAAACCATTTTGCTTTTTAGTGGTGCAACGATCCTTCATAAAATCCCAGGCACTCAAGAGCATCCTCCATCAGTAAGTCATCAATCTCTTCTGGTTACCACCAAGATAGCCATTGTTCCAGTTGATAAAGCTGTCAGTCCAAATTCTCTGCCATACTTTGGGGCACAGGTATATTTGATAAGCCTAATCACCTCTTTCTGATAATTTTCCACCTCCCAAGCTCACTGTGATCAGAATACAGATTCCAAATACTTACAGGTCCCAGAAACATTTCCTCTTTCATAGGAGTCTTTTTAAAAATGTATGCACAAAAAAAAGTATGCACATTTCATTACCTTTCTTACATGTCATTAATCATTTTCAAGATCAGCTATAGCACTGAGAAAATATTTTGTAGCATTAGAATTTACTCATTCTGCTGCTAATTTTCAACCTACTTCCTAAATACGTTTCTGGTGTTTCACTTTTTCTCTTTTTGAGAAAAAAATAACATAAAACACAAATTCAGTGTAAATGCAGCCATTACAGGGAAAAGTTATTTACTCAGTGTTTAGAACATTCATATATTAGTTAAATAACTCTTTTTTTAAATTTTCTAATTTTTGAAAATATGACTACTCTTACCAGTCTATGCTATTTGTGGTAATGCTGTGGTTATTTACCCCCATCTAGATAAAGTCATTCTCAATGTCCTGATTCCCTCTAGGGACAGCTAATGAACACTTTTTGGCATGTGTCCAGAAGCCAGAGCACCATTATAATTTATTTCTACCTAAATTACTCCAATTGGGGCAAGGATGCTAAATTATGTTGATTTCCCACAAACTGGCTCATTTTGATGAATATTGGTTTATCTCTTGATGCAGGATATTAGAGTAACAAAAAATAAGCATATATACACACAGATAAATTTCCCCAACCTTGTATTTTGAATCTAACAATTGCTTTTTGTTCTTCTCATTGATTCAGTTAGTAATTAATACTAGGCTCTCCAACGAATGTCACTTGCATAATCCGAACACTCAACAATATTCGTATTCCCTTTTTTTAGACACAAAAATGAACCAAATCCACCATTTAGCAGTTGTTTGAAACATATTTTATAATCAGTTTGGACATTTGTGCTTCTAAACAATGAAATGGTGAATTATTCTTTAAATCTGTAGCTCTGTCAGTATTTTGTAGTCTGATCACTTAGAAAAAAGTAAACTATATTATAAATTGATTTCCTGGAGAATTTACCTTAATACAGAATTCTACCAAATATTTCTTTTCTCAAAATCTTCCCTTGTTAATTATTATTGTATCTGAAATATATGATTTAAAATAAGTGTAAATACAACTGACAGATGCCATATGGAAAAATAGCAACCTTACAAGCAAAATAGCCACCTAGGCTGATTATTTGCCAGCTATGAATGTAAATAAAATTATGAAGCTGAATTTATTTAGCACAGGAAAGTGGGGGAAATATTTAGACATGACTTGCACATTGAAAAACTATTTAGCAGGCATCTCCTGAAAGGGGCAAGAGGAAGCGCTGAGAGGCACAATACAAAAATCTCTTCTCACATAACATGCTCTAGATTGAAAAATAAGACCTATAAATATCAAATAGTTACAAAATAATTTTTAAAATAAAAAAGAAAACTGAGATATAAATATGAAACACATGTAAGACAAAGATACGGTTAAATGTCAAATGAATGGCACAGATAATAAATTCTAAAAATTCAGAGAAGGGTCAAGATCTTGTGAATCAGAATATTCATGAAGGTCTCAGAAAGCTTCTGTTTTCAAGAACCGTAAGAGTGCAGATGGAGCTTGATATGCTGGGGCCACACTGTACTGGCTCAGGAAAGAGCATCACCAACCACTCTTCAATGTCCTCCTCTCTTGTTAGTCAGACTTCCTACATGGCAGTTGAGTACTCCACCAACAAATGTTCCAGTGAATGAGGCAGAAGCTACATGGCCTTTCCTGGCCTAGGTTTGGAAGTTACATATTGCCACTTTTGCTGTACTCCCTAGTGGTTGAAACCATTATAAACCCACCCAGGTTCTAGGGAAAGGAATACTGTATCACCTCTTTAGTGGAAAAGTCTCAAAGGACTTTATAGCCATTATTTGTTAACCTGACTCAGAAGCCAAATTGATTTCCTTCTAGATACTCTACTAAAGAAAGCCTTGGGAGTACTCGGGGGGCTCAGTTGGTTAAGCGCCTGCCTTTGGCTCAGGTGGTGATGCCAGGATCCTGGGATCCAGCCCTGCATCAGGGTCCCTTCTCAGTAGGGAGTTCACTTCTCCCTCTCTCTGCCTGCCACTCCCCCTGTCCCCTGCTTGCTCTCTCTCTCTCTCTGTCAAATAAATACATAAAATCTTTAAAAAAAAAAAAAAAAAGAAAGTAAGAAGGAAACCCTTGGTTTCTACAAAGTATCATTCTATTGTATTCTCATAGACATTGATTAAAAAAAAAAAAAAAAGAAAGAAAAAAAAGGGGCACCTAAGATTCTTAAATCTAAGTACAACCTAACAAAAACTCTGGATGTGACTTTCTTTTCCTCATGCTCTCATGTTCTATAAGAGCCATTTTCGGTAATATTAAATAATACTTAAGGACAACATTCAATGGAGTGTAACACACCATTCTTGATCTTAAGAAACTTAAAATATAGTTGAGGAAATGTAATATTCTTTCATGCATTCATTCTTTCATTCAGGGATCAGTTGTTAAATATGTCCTCTGAGCTACGCTCAGACCAGGCACTTGAAAAACAAAGAAAACCAAATATTGTCACTGGCTTTAAGAAGCTCACAATCTAGTGGGAACACAAACAACATGGACATATGATGGAATGGGATAATCGATGGAGTTATGAAGAAACCTCTATAAGGGCCAAGAGAAGACAGCCATGAGTTGTTCATGGTGAGAGTGTGTACAGTTACTAAGTTGTTGGAAATCAAAAGTATGAATAATTAAGTAGTATATTTCAAGGTGTCTTTGCCTAGGTTTTCATATCTGTATTTCATACACAACCTACCTGCAACAGAGGCATGAATAACACAGAGAATAATCAAGTATCATTTACTTGATTTAAGAAATATAACTCTATAACCTCTGAATTAAATCCACTTAATCAACTTCTCCTTGATTTTATGACTGTTTTCTAGGAAAGTAGAAAAGGTCTCTATAAATGTTTTCAGAACTAAGAAAGAGCATATAGTTAGAAAACCGTTCCTTCAAAGACTAAAGCCGAATTTAAAAGCAAAAATATTAAAAAGTAATTAAGAAAAGGGAGTGTCAAAAAAAAAAAGGAAAGCGTGACTATTTAGGAATGATGGATGCTTTAATATGATAAGTAGGATCTGCATAAAATGGATCCAATGTTTCTTAAGCACATGACAAATCATCTTAATTCTAACGAGATAAGATACAAAACCAAAGAATACAGGACTTTTAATGACTATAAGGGTAATTATAACAACATTGCAAGAAGTTAAAGCAGAGCTTTAACACAAAGGTGTCATATTAGAGGAATTCATCCATATTTGAGGCTACTAAGGTTAGGTTGACAAGTATCTGGGAAATTAACAGAAGCGACTTTGTGAAAAATTCACATAACATGACCTTGTAATTACATCATCTGTCCAGGGGTGGTTCCTTTGTTCCGGAAATTTGATTCCTTGTTGGTCTTATAGTTTTACTTTATTTATTTATTTATTTATGTGTTTATTTATTTATTTATTTATTTATTTATTTTAGATTTTATGTATTTATTTGACACAGAGAGAGAGGTCACAACGAGGTAGAGAGGCAGGCAGACAGAGAGAGGGGTGAAGCAGGCTCCCCGCTGAGCAGAGAGCCTGATGCGGGCTTGATCCCAAGACCCTGAGATCATGACCTGAGCCAAAGGCAGACACTTAACCCACTGAATCACCCAGGCACCCCTATAGTTTTACTTTATAATCGATTCTCGATACACAGAAATACAAACTTACTGAATTTTCAAACTTCAAAACTGATTTAGAAATCCTTACAATTCACTTTATAGAACTATTTGTTTCCTTCTAACAAGTATTCCAATAAACCTGACCCCTTCTTCCATTTAGTCTTTCACATTGAATGACCGGATTTGATTGCCTTCCCCCACCAGCCTCCAGATCAATCTGTTCAGTGCTAAGACTTGGGAGGGTCCACAAAGTGCTAAGGAAGATTTTCAGCCACTAGAGATATTCGTACTTGCCTGATCATAGAGTATTGAGAAGAGGTTATGTTAAAGTTAAGTGATTTTCAATCCAATACTCTCTCTAGCTAAGTTGCCATCGTTGGTTTTTCATCGTTCGATTCAGCTACTGCCCAGTTCTGGAGAAAGCCTTCGTATCTGTCAAAATTGGCTACATGATCCTGCCGTAACAAACTGTTCCTGAACCAGAGTGACTCACAAGAACAAAAGCATATTTCTCAGTCTTGCTATATCAGTCTCTTAGACTGGCAATGGCTCTGTCCCATGCTGCTCTCACTCAGGGAAGGTGGCAGCACCTTCACATCCATCATGTCCCTGTGGTATGGAAAAAGGAACATGGCTGAATGCACCCTATCTCACCAAGCCTTCTGGCTGGAAGTAAACACTATATTCCTACTCACTCTCTGCATTGCATTACTGTGGCCATAGCAAGTCACTCTGCAGAAGGAATGTACCATCCCATCAGAAGAACTGAAACACTGGTAACAGCCCTAATAATTGTTGTACCTTGCATTTATATCATTAATAGTTAAAGACTGTTAGCCCTAAGAGGAAAAAAAGGCTAAAATTTGAATCATAAAACCTATTCATAATCAAATACAATAGTCATATGTCTTATGTGTTTCTCTCTGAATAAGAGCCAATACTTACTGTAAAAGTCGTAAAAATATTTTTTAAAACATCAGGAATATGATCATTTCATGAGTGAGGTATGCCTAACCTGTATCTCTAGGACAAAGCTTATCCTCATTCATTTTATATAGTTTAATTTATCTTTCAGACTCACGTGATTGTTACTGAACCAGGGGTGATACCCAGTCCATCACAAACAGAGCCAGCTAGGAGCTTTCTAAAGCTAATTCCTGCTTCGGGGCTTTGAGGTTTAATCAGCTCACTTTCTCTCCTTTTGAGTTTCTATTAGTGTTGGATTCCTGGGGTATTGTACAGTAGTGACTCTGAGGTGGCCTACCCTGAGTTATTTTAATGTTTTTTTTTTCCCTGTCTAAGAAACTGCTGGGGAAGGTCAACTTAATCTCCACCTTTCCTCAACATGACAGATTCCCTACAAATTGAGATTTGTAGACTTCAATGGATCATGCTCTCCATTTCCTTCCAACTGAAATGCATTCCCTTTAGTGCTGATCAAGTAAGAGAAGAGAAGGACCTAACTGGGGTGAGGGAAAATTAGAACCATAATTCTTAGAAAAATGTCCATACTTCCTGACTCCCAGTCCTCAAAGGTTCTCCTTTCATTGGCTCTATTTAGATCCAAATTTGTTTTCAGTTGTGTTTGTTTGTTCTTTTGTATGCTATTGGTTTATTGTTTTGTTGGTTTATTTGCTTAAGCTAGATGCTGTTTGAGTGATTAAGTCACATTCAGAATCAAGTTACATGAAAGCACTGATTCCATCAAAAAGTCTCACATTTTACTAATGATAGAAATACAGATTATGCATTAATTCTACTTAAGTGCTGTTTGTAAATATAATTATGCATCTTGAAAATATCATTTTCCTTATTATTTGCATAGTCATAATAGTTTAGAGACATTTCTTTTGGGGAATTTTTTCAATTGGCAGTGTCTTTGCTGATTTAAATGTTAATTTTCTGTCACTATTTAGATGTATTTTCTTAGCTAATGTTCTTGGACTCAAAAAAGAGACATACATATTTTTAAAACTAAGAAACTTAATTCAGTTCATTCTTTTATTTTACCACCAGGAAACTTAAGGTTCTGGAAGTCTTTTTTTATGCTAAGGAAGAGGAATTTCTGGGAAGTCTTTGTAAACTAAAATCTTGCTTTCAAAAGGCAAAGAAGGGCAGGGGGAGACAAAAATAACATGTTATATTAATCAGCTTCTAGTTTATGTTTCGAATTTCACGTGTCTGCTATTTTTAAGATATATAGAATAGCTAAAATATAGATTAGCTGCATGGGTTTTAAATTCATATATATGATTGTTAGTGGCTACCTAGAATTCTGTGATAGATTTTTAACATCTTCCCTGGCTCAGGGAATGAGAGAAACAGCATACATGCCATTGTTTGTGGTGCTTTATGTAATGCAAAATAAAAGCAAGCAAAAGAGTTTGGTTATGAATATTATAGTTTAATTTTGACCCTGATACTATATGAAGAATATAAAATATTTTGATGACCTTTGCATATTCCATTTTTCCTCTCAATACAGCGGATTGTTTGTTTTAAGAAAGTTTTAAAGGTAATTTTGAAAGTTGAAACAAGAGAAATAAAATGTATGGCCAGTCTTGCCTAGTTGAGAGCAATATAATGGAAGTGGGTCTTATCTAATGATTTCCCACAATCTTTGGGAACTACCAAAGAAAGATATTGCTCAGGAACAGTTCTAAGAATATTTCTTAGCGCTAACCAGAGAAGACCCCCTTGCAATTTATTCTTGGAAGGTCTGCACTTAAAGTTGCATACCATATAAAAAGAACACTGTAATTTACAGTGGAGGATGTCCCAAGGGATGGTCTTTGAGGATGGCTTTGAAGTGTGGCTATTTCTACCCCCTAGTCTATAAGTAAGGAGGACACTGGAAATTATTGTAGGGAAAACAAAAAGAATTTACAAAATGTATGTTGTAAAATTGCCCTGAACATAGAGTAAAAAGATACTGAATTCTTGACAATCAAGAGCAGAGAAATAAAAAAAGAAAGAACTCATCCAAATCATCATCGAATGTATTGTAGGCAATTGCTACCAGAAAAAAATGCTTATATTCTGAAAAAGTGAGAGAAATTTGAGTATATCATGTAACTTTTAAATGTCTTTTATAGATAAACTTTAAAGCAACTATTTGTCTTAAACCCTTCATTTTCATGGCATAAAGATCAACAAGGTAGTTTAGACTTGGAATATAAGTCAAGAATCCCAAATCAGATTTCTAGATTTGTTACTGACTCGCTGTGTGATTTGGAGCAAGTTATGTAATATGTCTGGACTTTATCTCTTAAAATGTTGTTTTTGCAGTAAATAATCCCTAAAATATATTTTGATTCTAAAACACATCATGACATGATGTAAAGCAGGTGAACACCCACCTCAACACCAACACACAACTGAGCAGGGACAGCAGCTGGTGGGACAGGGAAACTTGAAGACAACACTAAGGCAGACAGATGTAAGGTTGCCACTCTTCACCTTCAAAGATTGGCAGTTTAGAGAAGACAGGGAAATTGCTTAGTCTTTCTCTTGGCCCAGCCCCACAGTTCTCAAGCATGCTCCTGGTTGGCACTGGAGAGATGAAAGAGTTAGATCAGGAAGGAATGAGGAATCAGGGAAGTAGACCACCAGGTTCTTTTTAAGTTCTGGCTGCATATAGTCAGTTCTCTAGGAGAGGCACACCAATATGGTAGCTTAGGCTTGGGATGTAAATCGGGAATCCCTGAAGAGATATGCGGTTGTGCTGTCATAAGTAGATATGATGTGCCACTCTTCAGAGTGAGGAAGCCACTAAAAAAGTATGACTGTTGCTTCAAATCTTAGAATCACCTGTGGGACTTCTGACCCTGACCCTCATCTTCAGATCTTACTTCTCAACCACTGAGGAATGTGCTAAAATTTCCAAGGGGGAGTGGATTGTGTCCACCCATGCTACTGGGGCAGAAAATAGTGAAAAGTCACTTCATATGGTTGTGAGAATCTTGGCCTGGGTGGGAAACTGATAACTTACTATGGTTTCCTCTCCATATGGTGATCTCCTCAGAGTGGTTTGTGCATCTTCATAGTGTGCTCTCTGGGCTCCAAGGGCCAAGTGTACCAAAGGAAAACAAAACAAAACAAAACCAACCAAACAAACAAACAAAAAAACAAGTAACACCCATCTAACCTGTGTGTCCCAGCTTTGGAAATCATGCAGTGTCATTACCATCATAGTTATAAGTCTGTCCAGAGGCAAGGGTGGAGAATAGTGACCCCACCTCTCTGAGGAATGACAAAGTCACATTCCAGGAGCTTGTGGAATGGGAGATATTGTTTTACATGTCTTTTCGTAAAATACTATCTACCACATCAACCTAAAATTCCATACCCAAAGAAACTATTAATTAACTATAAGAGTTGAAGGGAGATTTTTTTTTTTTTTGACATGTTAGATGTCAGACAACTTACCTCTCATCTCCTCATTCCTAAGAAGCTATAGGAGAATGTGCTTTGACAAGACATGAGAAAAATCCAACAAAGATAATGATTGAAATGCAGGAAAGCAGGGACCTAACACTTTAAAGATGAATGACTCTCTAGGATGGCAGCTGTGTACCACCACCTACAAAGGCCAACTAGATTGGATTAGGGAAAGTCAGAAGGCTCTGGGAGTGATGTCTCCAAGAAGGCAAAATTTTTGTAATGTAATATGTTTCATATATTTTGAGGGAGACTTTATCAAATAGGAGAGAATTTGAACCTAAAGCAGATAGCACACTGCAACCTAAGTAAACAGAAAAATAAGACAGTCAACTTCAAGGAAAACATAGAGTTTTACAAGAAAGAAACAGTTGTTATAATGTACTACATGATTTAGTCGAGATTAGTGCTTACAAGGTCATGAAAATGTCAATGCTGAATAATTATATAACCAAAATTGTGCTGTAATTCTATTGGGAGAATGAGGTGTGTGGTTAGAACATGTAGATACATCTGGGTAGGCACGAAGTAGGGGTGTGGATTAAAGAGAGCTAAATCATTATTCTCTAGAGCAGGGAATTAATAAGTATGCCTAAATGTTAAAAAAAATCAAGAAGTAAGTATGCTTTTTAAAGAAATTAGCACACAAATTTCTAAAAAGAGCCAAAAGTGGTTGCTTTTGGCAAATGGGCAACACTTTTCCAAAGGAAACAGGCATGGAGAAGGGACTATGGAGAGAATAAAAAAAGACCTTATTTTCACAGATCTTAACTATGTAATTCTTGAGAATAAAGAATAGGGAAACCTACTTTTTGGTCTAGACAGCACAGTGTGGTCTTGGTTTTATGTAATCACTGTCATGTATGTTTCCAGGGTCTCTATAAGGAAAGGATGGAAGTACAGTGACACCATTCCCTGTCTCCCATATTGCAGCCAGAGCCTCTACCCAAAGTTGTGGGTGCTCTGCCCACCTTCCCTGTGCACCTAGGGCTAAGAGAGGGAGAAGGGGCCTGCATCAAAGGTATCCTCATCAGCTTCCTCTTGGCTTCATGGCCTTGGAGGAGAGACTTTCTTCTTTAAAAACAGCCTTTGATAAATGGGACAGAAATAACTATCACATCCAGAAAACTAATCAAGCTTCTCAGGAAATATGAATGTAAATAAAATATTGATTAAAAGCTAAAAGGATTTTAATTAGGTTACTTAGTTTAATAGTTTAATTTGGCAGAAACAGACAACTTGGACAAGTTTCTTTGTGTAAGCACATTTTAAATCACTTATTAAAATTTCAGACGGCAATCCGAGATTAGTAAAAGGATCTTCAAAGGCAAGCAAGACGCCCATTTATTTTATTTTAGAACTCAAAGCAATACTAAATGCTACTTTGAGTCCTCTATCTAAAACAATGTGAAATCTTGAATACATTGTAACCCACTTTGGCCCATATATCATCTGTATTTAATTTACATTGAACAAAAAACAGAATCTGATAGACAAACATCACATATATTTTATTGAAGATCACTTGTGTTTTAAATAGAATAGATAAAAATTGTTCTTTCAGAGATACAACATTAAAACACAGAAAAATGGATTCCTGAAAACATAAAACTCATGGCAAAGTAAAGTGTTACTTATTCAGTCCAATTCAGCTAGTACATAAAATATTTTTTTTAAAGATTTTATTTATTTATTTGACAGACAGATCACAAGTAGGCAGAGAGAGAGGGAGGAAGCAGGCTCCCCGTTGAGCAGAGAGCCCGATGCAGGGCTCGATCCCAGGACCCTGGGATCACGACCCGAGTCAAACGCAGAGGCTTTAACCCACTGAGCCACCCAGGCACCCCGTACATAAAATATTTTGAAGGCACCCAGAGAATCTCTATTTTGAGTCCCTATTAGTAATTACACATCAATGTACTAAATAGCACACTTCAGAGTCGAAGCTAAGACTGTACTTATGTTCGAGATGTTAAGGCATATGGAGTATATCCGTTCAAGGCAGTCATTACAAGGACAGACTCTAAAGACGCATTATATCGGGTCAAATCCTGATTTCCCATTTCTTAGTCATAAGACCTTGAGCAGTTTAGATAGCATTCTTATGCCTCAGTTTCCACATTTATAGTATAGGAATTATAATAGTCATACCTACTTTGCAGGTAGTTATGAGAATGAAAAAAGAATACATCCAAGCACTTAGCACATGAACCTATGGAATGTAGTCTATACATAATAAATCTTAGTTTTATCAATAGAAAAAGTAGATGTAATTAGGGTGATAGAATTTCAAAAGTTGAAAATCTATATTTTTTATTTTTACGTTTTAAGATTTTATTTATTTATTTGAGAGAGAGAGAGAGTAGGACCAGGGCAGGGGGACAGGCAGAGGGAGAGGGAGAAACAGACTCCCCACTGAGCAGAGACTGCCCTCCCCCCCCACCCCCGCCAATGTGGGGCTTGATTCCAGGACCCTGAGATCAAGACTTGAGCCAAAAGCAGATGCTTAACTAAACAAGCCACCCAGGCACCCTGAAAATCTGTATTTTTAGTGGGAGATGAAGAAGGATAAACATCATGAGTTCTGCTTTAAGACAGATTTGGATGCAAATTCTAACGCTCACATTCACCAGCTGTGTGTAGCTTAAGCAAGTTTCTTTCTTTCTTTTTTAAAGATTTTATTTATTTATTTGACAGACAGAGATCACAATTACACAGAGAGGCAGGCAGAGAGAGAGGAGGAAGCAGGCTCCCTGCTAAGCAGAAAGCCTGTTGCAGGGCTCGATCCCAGGAACCTGGGATCATGAGCTGAGCTGAAGGCAGAGGCTTTAACCCACTGAGCCACCCAGGTGCCCCAAGCAAGTTTCTTAACCTCTCTGTGCTTCACTTTCCTCTTGTATAAATGAAGATAACCATAGGACAGTGCTGTTGAAGAGTCAATGATAAAATGATACTGAAACCCTATACGAAGCTTGACCCATAAGAATTGTTCAAATATTTGTCACTATCCCTTCTCTTATGAAATACATAGTAGAGGACGCATAGCTGATCATGTCCCCTGTAGAAATGTATGGAGTGGTAACTCACAAGGTCATTGCTTCCATGAATTCAAGTTCTCTAAGAAAGGACCTCAATGGTGCATAGATTTTATAACTACCCAAAAGCGGGTGGACCTGAGTATGTCCTGATAAAATTTGAGTCCATCACTTACCCGTTGCAGGAAAGATGGCATTTCCACTCATGTGCAGATGAATCTCACATATCAAAGATGTTGGTGTTTACATAAAAGTCACCAGGGTGGGGCGCCTGGGTGGCTCAGTCAGTTAAGCATCTGCCTTAGGCTCGGGTCATGATCCCAGGGTCCTGGGACTAGCCCTACATCAGCCTCTCTGCTCAGCTGGGAATCTGCTTCACTCTCTCCCTCTCCCTCTCCCTCTCCCTCTGTGTTCTTTCTCTCTCTTTCAAATAAATAAGTAAAATCTTTTTAAAAAGTCATCATGGCTTTTTGTAAAAGTCATGAAACAGTGAGTGTGACATTCACTCTTCCTTTGGCAACTTCAGAAAAAGGGCTGAGGGCATCATTTTCACTTCTTGGCTGTTCGTGACCTCAGTGCAGACACTTGACTGACAACACGTTAAGATATCAGGTTGAAATCTTTGTGGGATGCCAGCTTCTAGACAATACATTTCATTGATATCACAAGTGAATAGGGGTAAGAATCTATGACTAATAATAGTGAATAAGGCAACCATACACCACTGACATTATTTTTTATACATCTTCCTAAATAAGCCAACAATGATGGTGATTAGAAACAGTGCAAAGTGAGGGGGAAATGTGTCTATAAATGTTTCAAAGAACTGAATCTGGTTCTCAATCCATTATGTTAATCCTTAGTGTCTTAAGGAAATTGAATATGGTTCGAAGACTGTATCTATCTTGGTAGAGCTAAATATTTCTCTCTACCATCCACTATCCAATACCGCTTTGAAGCTCCTGAGTCAATAGTGTTGGGACAAGTCACCTTCTCAGAGTTTTATTTTTCCCTTCAATCAAGTCACTTTCTAAGTCACCATTTAATCCTTTGAAAACTCAGCTTCTGTTGGAACCTTGTGATCTTTCTTCCAGTCATTCCCTGCATCTGCAATCTTTACTATTCAATCAATCAACGTGGGTTTTTAAACCTATGGTATGTACCCAGTTCTCTGTTAGCGTCAACACAGAGGAAGAGAAGAGGTATTAAAAGGATCTATGATCTCATAGAATAGATATTATAATTGGGGAGACTAGACCCATGTATTATAAATAATGAGAGAAAAATATAAAGCAGAATATATTAAGGGTATATGTTAACATACATTAATATTTCTTTCCATACAACATGGAAAGCTTAATTGTGTAGTTCAGGAGGTAACTGAACAAGATGTCCCATTAAAATACACTTATATAAATCCAGGTGGGGATTCAGACTCCCTTTACTAGGATTTGATTCAGGATCATTTCATTCTGCCTTCCGCACGAACAGTAAAGGACTATAGTAATGAAACAGAAATCACTTGACACACACACAAATCTTTGTCATTATTGCATAAACATGTACATACTTCACATTCCAGCTTCTTTTTTAGTGATTAAAAAAATACCTGATTATTATTTTTTCCATAGTTTGGTAAAGTAGATCCTGGGGGGCAAAACAATTGGTGGTCAGGTTTAATGACTCAAGGCAATCATTGACCACAAAGGCTTCTTCTCCGACAAAGCTGTGTCCTATTAGTATTCAGTAAATCCTTGAAAAAGCCACCAGGCAGCTCTTTATCTGTCATTATCGGCTGTTCTTTGATGAAACCACTATCTTGGAAAATGCATCTGTCTTCTTTGGGAGATTGTTAAGCACTGGAGAGTGAACGAACCTGCAATTTCTGGGCTTTGTGGTTTTGCTCTGAATAGCAACCAATGTTGAAAGGTATGTATACCATCTCTGTTCAGCCTGATCCAAAAATAAGAAGGTTATATAACTGATATCAAAGCCAGGTTTGTTCACTGGTAAAAATTTAGTAAATCCAATATATTTTCTAATGGATGCTACTCATTTCTCAATTTTTCTATAAAACTACCGAAAGCAAGTAATACGAAACAAACCTTTCATTTCAGTTAGGCAAGATGACAATGGAATCCTAACTCATGTTTCATTGTAGATCAACTAATTGGCATATTCTAGGGGATGAAATGGTGCTTTGGCGGTCTCTGGGAACTGAAGTTATTCTTCAGTGCTCCGAACACATTTTTTAAAAAATATTATCCTTTCCATCCAGTCTAAATTTCTTTTTTGAGTTCCCCCCTCCTAGTCCCCAGGATCATTGTGCTAAGCCATGGTGATGGTGCCTCGGCTCCCCCAATGTTGTTTCGTAGATTCATGTTTCCACTATGAGCTTCTGACATGAAATTATCAAAGTCCTATAGAAAGGAGCAAACAGTCCTTTCCCATCTCTTCCAACCACACCTTTACTTTATTTTAACCCATCGTAAGATCTGACATTTGAAAATGGCCAGGACTCTTTTTTCCAAGTCTGGATGGAAACATCTTGTGTTCCTCACATGACATGCACTTAGAGGGTAATGTCAGATCAAGGAAATGATGTTGACTCAAACACTCCATCGAGAATTGTACAAGAAAGGCACGCAGACAGCCTTTCTACCAGGAGCCACAAACTCAAAATAACAATCACAGACACTCACTGAGCACTTGTTCTATGCCAGGGACTCTTTCAAGGACTTTAGTCACAGTGAATTCAGTTCATCTCTATACACTTTTATGAGGTGGGTATCATTATAATCATATCAGAGATGAGAAAATTAAAGCAAAAGAACATGAAGTAATTTACCCAAGTTTATACCACTAGTAAATGAAGGCAGAAGAATTTGCAGCCAGGGTATGTGGCATTGGAGTTAACTTTATCAACCACTACTCAGCTCTGAGAATCAAACTCTCTAGGGTCAAGACAGGTCACAGAAATGAGCAAAGTGGACAATCCTACCTTATTGTCACCATAGAGACATGGACCTGGAGCTACCCTGTCTTCTCTTATTGCAAGAGAAAACCGAAACCAGGATTGTTTATGGGAGGTCTCTTGCTTTTAAAATGTTAGGTATTAATTTTAAAATGTTTTTAAACACCATTTTGGAAACACAGTTCTGAGGACCACAAATTTGCAACCTATGCTTTATATACTTAGGTGGCCCATTGGAGTACAACATAAATAGCCTGAAAAGCTGTTCATTTATTTTAAGAACAAAATTGCCGAATTGCTGAGCTGAGACCCACGTAACTCATCTTGGCCAATGTCCCATCCCAAGTGAGAATTTCCTCTAGCAGAGCAGCTCATTTCATTGCATAACCACTAAAATTGTCTTTAAGAAATCCTTCTATTTTATCAAAACAGTGTTTTTTGATATTTTGATGTTTGATTCCAGTCATCTTAGCTCTGCCCTCTGGAAAAATACTGCTAAGACAAATCTTTCTTCTGCAAAATACTCTTAGATTTTTGAAAACAGCTAACATAGTTCCTTTTTTTTTGTTTTGATTCCCTCAATCACAGATCTTTCAATAATTTCTTCAAAAACTTTAACCACTCTTTCAATAAAGGCAAAACAATAACCTGTGTCAAGCCTCCATTATGTGCTATTCTGATGACATCTAATTTTTTTTATTTATAGTCCCCTATCATAAAAGTATTTTGAGCACACACTGCCATATGTTACTTTATACATAAACATAACACACATGTTACTTCATATATATACCTATATGTCATATGTGTTACTTTATAAATAGTATAGATGTAGTTCTATTATTTGCTAATATCTTAAACAATATACATTTAACCAGGGTTTCTCAGCCTTGGTACTATGGACATTTTGGGCCAGAAAATTCTAAGTTGTTGGGGGCTGTCCTGTCCATAGGAGGTTTTATTTATTTATTTGTTTGTTTATTTGTTTATTTAAGTTTGTTTTTTTTTTTAACTTACTCGACAGAGAGATAGAGAGCACAAAGAGGCAGAGCAGCAGGCAGAGGGAGAGGGAGAAGCAGGCTCCCCGCTGAGCAGAGAGCTGGATGCAGGGCTGGATCCCAGGACCCTGAGATCATGACCTGAGCTGAAATGAAGAGTCAGAAGTTCAACCAACTGAGCCACACAGGCACCCCTGATCTGACACCTCTTTGAGAGAACCTTCTCATGTTACTTCCCAAATCCATCTAATTGGGTCCATTTAAATTAAAGCACATTACAGCCCACCAAAAGGCCAGGAGACAGTGGGCAACAGGGTAGAACTTGGGCTATAACCCCATGATATGTGACATACAACTCTCTAACCTCCGATCCCAGGGAGCATGACAGTAGCAATGCAAACTGTAGAGTAAGTATCACTGAAGATGAATGAATTTATTTTTCTATATGAAATATAAATATTCATAGCAGCTCCAATATTTCACCTTCACCCAAACATGTTATTTTGCTCCTCCCTGGGATGCACAGATCCCACTTTGCAGGCCACCGAACAGAGGTACAGAACTTCCAAGAACACTACCTTATTTATTCCAGACTGGCAATATCCCACTAAAATAAAGAACTGAAACTAGGTCACAAAGGCCTTCTAATTAGTGCTGCCATCAGGAGAAACTTTACCCCTGGATGCAAGCTCCAACCTCCTTGTATGGTGGTATTTGGGCAACGACATGACAGGTTGGTTCACACTACTCTTGCAGATAGTTAGAACCTCTTAGCTTAATTTTTCTTTCCTTTACAAAACAAATTTAACCTTTAAGCCAGACTTTATATCATTAGAATCCTTCCCTAGTTTATTAAGGTCTTTTCAACACTATGGTTATGGCCACATTGTATTTCCCTTCCTTTTACCAGCCCAGTCTCCCGTCTCTCTGCCCTTTCCTTGTCACTGTAGCCCTCCTTCCTGCTCTCTGGGGAGTCATGTGCTGGACTCCAGAGGGAACAGATCAACCAGGCTGGACTAATGGAACATGAGTCTTGGAGGGGCCCAAAGATGAAAATTAGTGTCAGATACATTTCCTTGAGCTCTGTGCCACTCAAGACTGTCCAATCTTTCCTGCCACATAGATCCCCAGAGTTTCCCTGACCACACCCTTCCCAAGACCCATGATTCTGTGTCTCCTTTGATTTTGTAAGCTGCACCAAAGCTACAGTTAGAGTCTTTCCTGTAAAGAACCTAGTTGATACAAGCTTTAAATACCCTGGCTCCCTCACAGTTTTGTGCTATCTCAAAACCTGCAACTTACATCTTC
Source organism: Martes martes (assembly GCF_963455335.1). Lineage (NCBI taxonomy): Eukaryota > Metazoa > Chordata > Mammalia > Carnivora > Mustelidae > Martes > Martes martes. Next base: position 166,170,937 of record NC_137890.1, read on the forward strand.
TACATCTTCACTCAAGAAATACTCCTGGGGGCATCTGGTGGCTCAGATGGTTAAGTGTCTGCCTTCAGCTCAGATCATGATCTCCAGGTCCTGGGATCAAGCCCCAACATGTGGCTCCTAGCTCAGTGGGGAACCTACTCCTCCTTCTCCCTCTGCCTCTCCCCCTGCTTGTGCTCTCTGTCTCTTTCTCTCAAAAGAATAAATAAAATCTTTAAAAAGAAAAGAAAGAAAAGACTGCTGAATCAGGATGAGTATGCATAGATTAGAATCCTTAGATTTCTACTTATGGACTATAAGTAAACAACATTTTATAACAATTATAATAGCTCACATTACTGTTCATTTCATGTTAGGCACTATCTTACAGAAGTTTTTTTTTTTTTTTTTTAAATACTTCATTTTGGAATACTTTTAGATTTATGAAAAACATGCAAACATAGTACAAAGAGTTTCATATACTTTCAACCAAGTATCCCATCATGAAATCTTATATAACCATGTGCATTTATTAAAGCTAAAAAAATGACATTGGGGCATTACTATCAACTAAACTACAGACTTTATTTGAAATTCACCAGTTTTTCCCCCAATGTCCTTTTCCTGTTCCAGAACCCAAACCAGGCTCCACCCTTTTAGAAGTGCTTGACTTTTAGCAGCTCATGTCATTCTCGCTGGCATCTTTGAAACAGGCACTATCATTTCCCTCATTTTACAGATGAGGAAACTGAGACACAGAGAAGTTAAGCAATTGGTTAAAGTCACACAGTAAGTGCAAAACTAGGCTGTAAACCCAATAACCAGGCACCAGAGCCTCTGTTCTTTTTTTTTTTTTTTTTAATATTTTATTTATTTATTTGAAGGAGAGAGAGAGTGAGAGAGAAAGCATGAGCAGGGAGAAGGGGCAGAGGTAAAGGGAGAAGCAGACTCCCCACTGAGCAAGGAGCCTCATGTTGGGCTGGATCCCAGGTTCCTGGGTTCATGACCTGAGCCAAAGGCAGGGGCTTAACCGACTGAGCCACGCAGGCATCCCCAGAACCTTTGTTCCTAACATTTATGTTGTCCTGCCCCATATGAGAGAAAAAAAAAAAACCAGGACAAAAAGCAAACAGAAAGTACATGGCATGCTCTCTCTGCTCTCCCACCCCAGAGTTAGCTTTTCAGTAGGTTTAGTTTTCTTGCTTTGTCTTTAGGGGACTTCTGCCAGTCCTAGAGGTTCCTGTAGCCCTTCAGTGTGTGCATGAGTCATCTCTTGAATAATACCTTCTCCAGCTCTACTGAGATTAGGCTCAAAACTCGGAGTGCTTTAGTATACAGAATTGACATGTGTTGAAAATGAAATTATTTGCTCATCTACATCTTTCTAGAACAGAACTTTTCAGCCTTTAAGGTGTATGCAGATCCCAGGGAATCTGGTTCAAGTGCAGGTTCTGCAGGTCGGAGATGGCGCCTGTGAACCTGTCTTCCCACCGGGATCCCAAGCCAGGTCCATGCCGCTGGTCTGTAGAGCAACATGTGGGAAAGTGAAGCCCTAAACCTCTTCCCCACTTTTTCTCCAATTGGCCACATTTCTGTTTTTGTGCCACTCTCTACCTGGGCTCAGAGAAGGGAGCGGTTTGGGGCTGTTCTGTCAGATACCTTGTATCTAGTTCAGACGCTGGTTTTATTTAAATACAAGTTTGTTAGCTCTTTACCTTTTGGATTCCTTTTTACTGATAGGAATTCTTGAGGCAACTCATCTGTTTATTAATACTGTTATTTTGTTCTCTGTCATTTGTTAATGATCCCTCTTAACGGTCTTCCCTATCCCTCATTATCCAAATTCATTCAAAGGCATTGTAATTGTTATGAGCATTTCTGCAAGCCCTAATTTACACTGAAACATTAACTTCCTTGCCACTAGATTTGCTGAGTGTTGTTTTCATTTGTTTGTTTTGGCCTACACGTTCTCCCTCCCATCTCTCATGTGCCGCATTTTCAAATGTGAGTCACTCCAGTTTCTCTTGCAGCCACATTAATTTCTTTCTAGAACATTCTCCACTCCAGGCTCCCCCAGATTTCTTTCTCTTCGGAAACATTTGCAGTTGCTGCGATGTGTCCTTTTCTGTTCCTTTGTTCCCGGCTTGCTTACTTTAAGAATTTTCATCTCCCGTTACTTGCGAAACTCTAGCCAGTTGACACGTATGTATATATTTTAATATTCTCTTGGAAACTTTTGAAACCTGCTCTTGTAAAGGCTGGTTTGGATCTGATATACTCATTATATTCTTATTCGATAATTAGCAACTCCAAGATGAGGTCACTTCTTTCTTCTAAGTTTCCTGTTATTTGGATCCCCCTCCCGCCCCCCGCACATGTCCTTCCTTGTAGGTTAGAATTAAATCCAGACTAGCAGTTCTCACCACTGCTTCCTTTACATTCTGGAAGATGAAAGTGCCAGCTCTTCCTCTGGGCTAAGCATTTGCATATTTTAGATTTTTTTTTTTTTTTTTCCTAATGGAAGAAATGAAAAATCTCAGGCCACATTCTGCAGAGCTGACCTGAGCATGATGGGGACATGCTAGAAAAGCACTCTCTCTCTGGAGGAGGGACCGAAGGGGATGGTGTCGGTGCTCTGGGAGGGTAAGACTCTCAGCGACTACGGCAGTGCCTCTGGGCAGCCATGCTGTCACCTTCCCAGAGTTGCAGAGCCTGCTGCTGTGTTACATCTTGCAGTTACACTGTTCAGTTAACAGTTGTTCAGATGAAACTGTCACTGGGATTTTGGGGTCCAAGAATATACTGTTCATAAGTAACCAGGCAGCTTCTGAGGCTGGAGCTTTCTGGAAAAGAGTGGGTTTCAAACCAGGATGATAATGTGGAAAGAAGTGACAGATGCATGATTTGGGGGGAGCAACTAATATCATGAACTCATTCCTCTCCTGCAGCGCATACAGACTGTCAGTGGGATCTAGCGCAGGGGGCTGTGGGTGAGTGAGCAGATGTCTTGGTCCCAGGAGCACCTGCTCTCTAGAGGAGGAGTGTCAATTCACAGAGTAACTGGAAGAAAAAGGGCAACCGGGGAAAGTGTGATCAAGAGCTAGGCTCATGCACTGGTTGTGCTCTTTGGTTTTCTCCTAATACTCGAGTAAGGGTGATCGACTGGCATGCTGGTGGGCATCACAGTGAAAAGTGAGGATATACTGTATAGGGGGAGATGGAGAAGTGAAAAAAGAAATGCATCAAAGAGAAGGAGGTGGAAGGAATAAGCAGCCCACAAATGCACTGGTCAATGTGCTGTGGGCAGATAGCTGGGAGCCTCAAGTGACTTAAGTCCTGCACCCTTCTACATAACCTCTTGCCTGTGTCCTCCACCAATACATACAAATCAAGTCTCCTCCCCTACCCATTCCCATCACGCTTCCCACCCAGGAGTTTGGCCATAAGTATGTGAGTAATCTAATTTCTTCCCAATGCATGCAGGCACATATTCTAAAGTACCCTTAGACTTCTGACCATCATTCCCGTTAACTTATGTATATATTAAAAATAAGGTTTAAAAAGATTTAGCTTCAAATATATAGACCCAATTCTAAATAGTCTATGTTTTGGTTATCTCATGATGCAATTAAATTACCCCCAAATGTTATGGTTGAAGGCAATTTATTTTCTCATGATGTGGGGTATCAGGAGCTAAGCCAGGCCTCAGTGACATAGTTCCTCTGCTCCACGTGGTTAACAACTGGGGTCATCTTCATTCACCTGGAGGTTACACCAGTCTGGAGAGTCCAAAATGATGTCACTTGCATATCTGCTTCCTTGTGTTTCTGCACATGGCCTCCCTCTCTCTCTCTACTTGGCCAGCTAGGGTTTCCTCATTGCATGAAGGTCTCAGAGTAGTTAAACTTGGTTCCAAGTTTTCATTGCTGTGTAACAAGACAATAATTTATTATTATTTCTCATGGCATTGGGGTCTTTCTTCATGTTGCCCTCAAATATCCGAGGGGGCAGTTATTCAAAAGTTTGACTGGGCTAGATGCTCAAAAATCTTAGGCCCATGATGAGCAGTGGATCCTGGCTGTTGCTAGAGGCTCAGCTGTGACTGTCCACTGGAATGAGCCCTTCCATGTGCCCTCTCCATGTGACCTTAACTTCTTTTACATCCTGGCAGTTGAGCTTTCCAAGAGTGAGAGTTTCAAGAGGCTCAGACCAATGTTGCTAGGCTTCTTACGACTTAACCTCAAAGCTATAGAGCAGTATTTTAGCCACTTTCCATGGGTCAAGAGCAAATCGCGGGGCCAGCCCAGATTCCACCAAAGGGAATTCCACGAGGACATGCTTGCTGAAAGGAAATGCCCATGGCATAAAGGGGCATCTTTGATGACTGCACCACAGACTTCTTAGCTGGGGGGCCACATTTGAGAAGTAGTGTTCTGGAAGAGCAAAAGCAGCAGTTGCAGTTTATCAAAGTCGAGGTCCAAAGTTACAGTGTCACTTCCGCTATATCTCACTGGATAGTCAATCTGACAGCCCACATTTGAGGAAGGGGACATAGATCTTCCCATTCCATGGGTGAAGGGGCAAGCCGTTAATCCCCCACACTCTGCTAAAAACAGTTAGCTACAGGGTTGGAAAAAGTCATAGACATATTTCAGGCCACCTCCTGTTAGTTTTTTAACTGAAATGAAAATGGATATGTTATAAATGTATGTAATTTTTATATCTAAAAACATGAATATGGACCTAAATCCATGGATTTTCTTTGTTAAAGATTCATGGTTAACTAGAAATTTTCTGAATGTGGGGATTTGATAACAGTTTCGTACCTTATGAATAAGCATAATTTTGTTGCTTATCCAACATCAACTGAATTTTCCAAGTTTTGATTTTGAATCATTAAGGCCTAAATAAACAGAAAATCAACTTGAATCTTTGCTAATGGAACCATTATATTGACCAAATTCCTTAAATCACCGTTTAAAAAGTAACCCTAAAAAACTGAGTGCCAAAAGGCCAATCAAGTGTATCATTTCCACAAAGGTAAATGCGGGGGTGTGGCCATCATGCCAGTTAGTAAAATAATTGAAAGAATTAAGGGGTCTCAGAGTAAAGGTCTCACTGCGAATGTAGTGTTTGTTAAATCCATTAAGTTGAACAAAATGACTCAGAAAAAGGATGCTAAGTTTATGCTTCCTCCACCAAAGCTTGCTGGGCTGAATGCAGCTATAATTAAATACAGAAAGGCATGGGGATGAGAAAGCCAAGACATATTAGCACATAAGAAAATTACGTCTCAAAAGATCTATTGGTGTGGTTATTAGAAAATAGAGCTCACATAGAAATAGATAAAAACCAATTAGTTTTTCAAGGAAGTTGTACTGTCAAAAGGACCATCAACCTGGATTGAAAGGGACAGACTATTTAAAACTTTACATGGCCTGTAGGGTGTGTGTGTGCGCATGTGTATGCATACATAAGCAATAGAATATTACTCAGCCATCAAAAAGAATGAAATCTTGCCATTTGCAACGACATGGATGGAACTAGAGGGTATAATGCTAAGTGAAATAAGTCAGTCAGAGAAAAACAAATACTATATGATTTCACTCATATGTGGAATTTAAGAAACAAAACAGATGAACATAGGGAAAGGAAAAGAAAAATAAAATGGGATGAAAATAAAGAAGGAGGCAAACCATAAGAGATGCCGAACTCAAGGAAGCAAACTGAGGGTTGTTGGAGGGGCAGGAGATGGGGAGATGAGGTAATTGGATGATGGACCTTAAGGAGGGCTCTCGATGTAATGAGCGCTGGGTGTTATATGCACCTGATGAATCACCAAACTCTACCTCTGAAACGAATCTTACACTATATGTTAACTAAATTGAATTTAAATAAAGAGTTTAAAAAAATGGCCTGTGGATTTCTGGTTGTCTGGGGAAGGACATGAGCTGAAGAAGTCTGCTCAGTCACCAGGGAGAGCATGTTCTTTGGCTGTCCACCTCAGATGCGAAGAAGAGTGATGGAAGAGGAAGAATCTACAGGGGAGGCTGAACCAGAGGCCACAGAGAATAAAAGATAGGAAGCTGCTCCCAGGATATGAAACTAGTGCCTCATCAAAGTGAGTCACCAAGAGTTGAGCAGTATGATTTTAGAATCACGATAGCCAGCCCCGTGCCTGCCGTGCATCTTCCCATTTTTTTATTTGAATGCAGCTGTTCATTGTAGTTATCTTGTCTTTGTTCCCCTGTTGGGTCCTGGGTGTTTGTGGAGCAGAACTGGCCAGGACATGCAGACTCTTGTATATCACCTCCTATGGTGAAGACCTCTGCTCCAGCCTGTCACCCAGAGATCCAGCCCCTTGAGCTTGACGCCGTGACTGAATGGCAATTTGTTGTCTCACATGGAAAGGGCTGGAGCATATTTTGCATGTGGGATGAAGAGTTGACTAGACATTTAATGATGAGACTGGCTCTCAGTACTCTGCTCTGTTACATCCAGTTCTTCTGCATCCAAGCACATGCCTCTCCAACGTCTTTGAGATCAGGCTCATTCTTGGCTTTTAGGATGTGAGCAAAAGTGATTAAGTGTCACTTTTGCATGGGAACCTTTAAGAACGAGTGTGTAATTTGGCATGTCCCCTCCTTTATCATCACTATCTGTAACATGCCTGATTGTCCAGTCCTGGGCAGACTGGGTCCCTAAGTGAGGACAATGTAGAGGAGAGCCTCCTCAGGATGGAAGTGAAGTGTGAATGAGAAATAAACCTTTGTCATTTTAAGCCCCTGTGATTTGGGAGTTGTTAGTCACTACATTTTAACAATAATTCTGTCCTTAGACACACACCCGGATACACTTCATAAGGTGAGGGCACCAGGCATTAAAAATTGCATTAATGGAAGGGAGTAAATAACAAAAAAGAATACTGCATTTATAGTCATAACTTTCCGTAATCATTGCTAAGGCAGGGTCTACATTTATACCATTCCAATAAGCAAGTAGATATTATCAGAATGATGATGTATTTATAGAGTAATAAGTTTCTGAAGTCTCAGATATTTATATACTTGGACACTTTATGATATTTGAGATTCTTTAAAATTTCTCTCTAATAAAAGAATATCATTAAGGTGACAAGAATAGTTTAATTGTTCCCTAATAAAGAAAATTAGTAAAGTGCAAAAGCCTTAGATCTATGGTTACTCTGTTTAAACACAGTTAAATATATACACAGAAAGATATGCCAAATGTATCTACAATATTATGTGATTTTTTTTTTTTAACTCTTCAGAGATCTTTAGTAATGTGCTTGCTGATAGTGATCTAAAACATAATGTGGGTTCTGAGAACAAACCAAAACACTACTTTGGCAAGATCACATATTACAGATTTGATGTCCTGTCACTCAGGAAATACTCTACATTTCTGAAAGCAGGCTGTTGTGTCTAAGATTTGGCACTTATCTGTGAAAAAGGAAGGAGACTGTTGAATGTTGGGAGGAAGTATCCTGATCAGAGCCTGGAGAATGGCTGTTTAAATTGAGTGCTGTATTATGAAATCCTGGGTATTTAGCAGAATCTATTATATACAGAGAGCTCTTTTATGTTCTTTCTTACTGGACAGAAATTCCTTCCCCATAAAATTGAAAATAGGATATTGACGAATTGTGGAAATGATAATGAAGAAGCCCTCCCAGCATTTTGCAGGAGCAGGGGCTAAGGAACGATCTCTCTGGTTTATTATCTTGAAAAGTGGGTCAAAGCACAGGTTGGATCTTTGCTTTCTTTCACGTTCTTTAGATCCTACGCTTTCTAGGAGGCTTAAGAAATTTGTCTTTATATTCCAACTTTGCTGTTTTAAGACCAAAAAAAAATGCCAAAGAAAAAATTCTTATTTATAATATTGCTCAAAAGCTTCACTCTCTGGCTCATAAGATCTCATGTACCTTTTTGTTTTATTGTGAATACACTTTTTAAACTCCTGGAATGTGCAGAGAACTGGCCTCTAACTTGCTCTATGGTGCAGTGGTTGTGTTCAGAGCTAAAATGTTAAAGTGTAAAACACATATACATGTTTGACACACAGGAAAGGTCCAATAAATATTATCTAGTTACAATAACTACCATTTAAGCACGTAGTTCACGTATGTTAATACACAGTGACAATGGGGCTTTGGAACACTGTTACTTACTATACCCCTCCTCCCCAAATCCTGCTCACACACATAGACTTCAGGGAAATTAATGGAGGGAATAATTGGGACTAAATCCTTGATTAGTTAATGAGCTCAGTGCTTAATGCTCTGTACATGCAGGTAGAACAGGGGGGCAGTTTTCAAATACAAAGCAGCAGCTTACCAGTTAGAAAAGAAGGGCACACGGGCCATTGGTATAGGAGAAGAGGAGGACTATCATAAGCCATTAGAGGCATGATACTGCACGGAAGAGTTCAAGGTGAGAAGAGGTCACCAAAAGGTCAAGGTCAGGCTACTTTCAGGTTAATGACAGGAGTCAGACACACAAACAGCACATAATAAAAGATGCCAAGGGCTAGTCAGATCCTTTTGAGATCCTGGAATTCTCTAGGACTTTGGAAAAAGAGGCAACTGCACAGTCAGTCTACATTTAGGGAGATAAGTGATCGGATTCATATAAGAAAGAAGTTTCCACCCCACGGAGACAAGTAGAACCAAGGTCAAGTCAGAAGACTGATGGCACCTGAAACAAATGGCCAGAATCTGGAGAGGACTGAGGAGTCTCTCCATCTTGGAAGAGGACTTAAATCTAACAGCTGGTAGCACACAGACACCCGCAACTTAGTTAGCCATAAATGCTTTTTGTTTGTTTTTTTAGTTTTTGTTTTCCCCTTCAGTTTGCATGACTTTTAGTGAAACAGGCTTTTAAGCCTTCAGAATAGTGATAAAATAGGTATGCCAAGAGAAACCAAAGCCTTCCTATACCTCTCCCTAATCCCATCTGTTCTCTTATTCTGCCTCCTTCTAACTTTGCACTCTGCTCTTATTTTGGCCAGGGTGGAAAAGTCAATCCTTCAGGTTCCATTTTATTTACTCTTTCCTTCAAATTGAGATGACATTGAACACACGGTGTCCTTCAGGGAGCCAGAACTATTGACACATAATACGCTTATGCAATAACTCCTGGGCACGTACTTGTGTGTTAATGGCAATTTCAGTGGACAATGCCTTCCCCAATGGGGTGGATCCAATGGTAGATGTTAGATACCTTGGGCCACTTATTTCTTTTAATGCGCCTGAAATTTCAACTTGCAGCCATCTACCTGCTCTACCCATGTGTAAGACCACGGCCATAGCCACAGAGATATGCCTTACGGTTTTGTCCTAAAGTTCCAAAATCAATCCTCCAGGCTTGCTCTCAACATTGATCCCTTCGCAGACCCAGTAGCTAAGGCTTTGTATTAGGGTCTCTTGGATGCTACCACTCAGAGTAACCTCATGAATGAATCTGTATGATAGTCTTGGGCTCAGACTGTTCTCCACAACTGTGTAATTCTGGTGTTAAAGCAGTTCTTGGGTATGTAGGTGATGTAAGTAAACCCAATCAGGATGTTGATTCTAACAGGTGAAAAAACAGGGAATACTCTTTAAAGTCTAAATTAGTATTTTAATACCATGTAACATTTCATTTTATTGGGATAAAATCCACATGCTTTGGCATTGCCTATAAAAACTCATTCAAATATTGCCCACCTATATCCCCTTGCATCACTCCTCACTGGCCTCTCCAGTCCAGGTGCTCTCAACTTTGCACCATTTGGTGGAAATGAATGTACCTTCGCAAACCACTCTGTGCCTTAGTTGTGCTAGTCTCTATACCCACAGTAGACTTTCCTGTCTTATTTTCGGGAAAATTTCTATTTCTTCTCTAGATTTAAAGCTACTGTCTCTTTCTCTTTACAGGCATTTCTTCCTCTGTCGTGAGTTATCTTGTATTTACAACAATGAATGACTATCCTGGAACCCTGTATGCACCTGGTGGGGAAGGGGCTATTTCATTCAGTTTCGTACCCTCAGCTCTTAATACAGGGTTGCCTTTCCTGAGAAAAGAAACACAATACATGTCTGTGAAATGAATGGCTAAAGAAAAACCATAAAAAAATAAAATAGTCCTAATGATAGGAAACATTTGTCTTGACACGTGGGATAAGGCACAACACAGGGAATGAGGAAGAAAAGAATGAATCTGTCATAAAATATCCTTGCTAAAAAAGTTACAGGGTATTAAAAAACTATAAAACATTAGAGACATTTCATTTTAAAAACCACCTTTATTATAAATTACTGCTTGCCTCTTGAAAAAGAGACACAATCTCTAAAAGATGATTATCAGTTATTGAGCAATCAGAATTTGAAAATTATATTCAGCCCACAAGTTGGGAGATGCATAAGTAGGTGGAATCTGTTGAGTTCTGAATAAAATTGGCATTTCCTTATTTTCTGATATTAAGGTGCTGAAATATGCTGTCAAGCATTAACATGTTTGCTGATGGTAACTTGGCTTGGCAGGACAGAAACTCCAGTGTGAGTTACACTTTTATGATTACATTTTCATTACTAAACACAGATCTGTATCTAAGGCAGTTTATTGCTTGGAGTTATTAGTCATATACTGGTATGATGCATAAGTGTTGTTATCCTTATTCAGTTCCACCAGTGGAACTTTGCCTGAAAATCCATTTGGTAAACAGTCTAGCCTATGTCCACAATCCCGAAGTGATGAGTGAACACATGTAAAAGAGTTAGTTAAACCAGATGTTGGATAGTGTAGAATTTAAAAAGCTGTTTAAATATAGTACAATTTTTTGAAAGTGTTTTAAGAGTATAGTATATAAAAATATGGGGCACCTGGGTGGCTCACTTGGTTAAGCATCTGCCTTTGGCTCAGGTTATGATCTCGGGGTCCTGGGCTGGCTTCCTGCTCAACCGGGAGTCTGCTGCTCCCTCTCCCTCTGCCCCTCCCCACTTCTAGTGCTTTTCTCTCCCTAGCTCTCGCTCTCTCTCTCACAAATAAGTAAATAAAATCTTTAAGAAAGAGCATAGTATATATAAATATATATTAACTACAACACACAATATAGTTTTATCCAACTAAAAAGTATTCTTTGGCTATTCTTTATATGTTCAATCTATTAATCTTGTTCTTGCCAGTGTAGTCTGAAACTTTTTTTTTTTTTTTACCTAATTATAATAAAAACTTAGATCAAACCTGTAAATTTTGTGTAACAATTTTGGCTAAAAGACCATTTCAGTCACCTCGAGTTTAATTAATGAAAATACTTTGATAAAGAATTAAAAAGGTTTGAAAGGGGGATAAGCTCTCTCCTTATACCCATCCCCTGAAAATTAAAAAAAAAAAAAAAAACAAAAAGACAAGATAACTCTTTACTCACATTTGCAAATTATGGCAATGGGGATTTTTAAATTGTTAGTAGATTTATAAGAATGGCATAAAGATTTCTTAAAGTCTTTAGTGTCACTAACAAATGTCTACATGTAGTTCTACAAGTTGACTTTTTTTTAAAGATTTTTATTGATTTATTTGACAGACAGAGATCACAAGCAGGCAGAGAGGCAGAGAGAGAGGGGGAAGTAGGCTCCCCGCTGAGCAGAGAGCCTGATGAGGGGCTCGATCCCAGGACCCTGGGATCGTGACCTGAGAGGAAGGCAGAGGCTTTAACCAACTGAGCCACCTGGTGCCCCTACAAAGTTGACTTTTGAAGGGGTTCATTAGGAAGATCATTGTGCCAGTTTTTGAAATGCATTTACTTTTATTTATTTAATTTTCTTTAAAGATTTTATTTATTTACTTGACAGGAGAGAGAGCAAGAGAGCACAAGCAGGGGAAGCTGCAGAGGGAAAGGGAGAAGCAGGCTCCCTGCTGAGCAGGAAGCCCTATGTGGGGCTCTACCCCAGGACCCTGGAATCATGACTTGAGCCAAAGGCAGTTGCTTTACCAACTGAGCCACCCACTTGCCCCTTGAAATGCATTTTAATAAAAGGATCCATCCATCTTTCTCTGGTGGGATCATTGCTCTATTTTCTGTTTGATGTCTGACTAGATCATGAAGCCCATCGAATTTTTGACGTCCAAATATTGACATCGGAATGGTTCAGAACATTGCAATGAACAATTTTCAATCCAGATTATTGTCCTTCAAACAGCAAAATGTACTTCGGCAAGAAAGACAAGTTCAAGCAAACAATTTCTAATATAGAACTTCTTCCTTTCTTACTCTTCAGTAAAGAAAGAAATTAGAAAGGGGGGGAAAAAAGAAAAGAAAAAAGAAATCCCCTCTCTTATGCCCAAATTGAGTTTTAACCACCAATTAGAGGCCAAGTACATGGAGCAGTCCTCTGAGTCTGTTAGTGCCTCTCGACCACTGCTCATTGCAATAGATTGCAATAATTAGTGCCGTAAGCATAAATACGAAAATGAGGGGGTTGCACTAGGTGATCTCTAAGGTCCCTTCCAGAATTAGAATTCTAGAAGCTGGTGAGCCTGAAATTGCTAATGTGTTTCTGAATGTACTAAATTTATGCCTAGGGACAATTTATTCATTTGAAAGATGGGTGCTTTTTTTGTGTGTTAATTTGGATCAGAATATAAGCTTAAATGAAAAGTAAGTGCTGGTTTAAACACTAGTAATAATATGTGGTTCTATAGCATTTTACCTTTTACAAAGAGCTGGTGCAGACACATCATCTCGTTAAGCTCACAGTAACATTGTGAAAAAATTCTGTGACCAGGATTTTAGGATTTTTATCACACCTTTGGCAAATTTGGAGAAAATTGGGTATTACTGCATCATCCTTGGTTTTCTTAGTTCGTCAAAGGTGCTAAGAACTCTCCAGTGGGAGCAGAGGAGAGAGACCTAAATTCATCTGAGTTTGGCAGCCCCCTGAGGGCAAGGATCATCTCTACTGCATTTATTGTTGGATCCTTAACTCCTATGACCCAGGGCCCTATTGAGGTTATGCTCCAATAAAGGGAAATAAAACAATACACACGTAAGCAATATGCCAGGCAGTGGTAAGCACTGTGAAGAAACATACAGAAGACCAAGGGAAGCCGTGGCAGGATATTTCAGATAAAGGAGGAATCCTGAAGGAGGTGCCCATTTAAGGAAGAGTTTTCCAGACTCGGGGGGGAGATGGCACAAGGACCTGAGGTGAGTGTGTTCTTTATGCTGCAAGGGCAGCAAGGACTCCCGTGGCTGTAGTGGAGAAGAGAGCGAAGAGCCTTGAGGGCTGATAGCACAGCAGGAATGTTTGCGAGGGTCCATATATTATGTAGGCAATTGGTAAGCAACACAAATGTAGTTAAATCCACTTCCACATACAACTGTGAGGAAGTTAAAATGGAGAAAGCAGGTAAAATTGGATATCTTGCCTCTAGGTTAGCTTGGGAACTCCACTCTAAATCTTTATGCATTTTTTTTAGGTTTTTTTTTTCTTTTTTACTATGAAATTGAGCTCAATCCATTTCTGCATAATCTAAAAAACTTTCTTTTTCATATATCCATACTACTTACTCTGAAGATAAGATTTCCAAATCTACCAAATTTCTATTTTCTTCCTTTTTTCCCCTCATAAATGGCTCTCTAACTTCCTTATCTATTTATTTGTCAGAAAGAGAAAGAGAGAGAGCACACAAGCAAAGGTAGCAGCAGGGAGATGGAGAAGCAGGCTCCCCACTGAGCAATGAGCCCTATGTGGGACTTAATCCCAAGACCCTGAGATCATGACCTGAGCCAAAATTGGATACTTAACCAAATGAGCCATCCAGGCATTCTCCTCTCACTTCCTTTTAAAGGTGGTGCACCAAAGACCCTTATCTATAAGCTAGTTATTTTCCAAAATGTGTTTCACTGAATGCCACTTCCAGAAAAGATATGGGGCGTTCCCAGAGTCAACTAATAAACATAGTCAAATGATACACATTCTATTCTTTCCCAAAATTTCACGATGTACATGGATCAAGTACAGTCTCTGAGTCCTTCGGTTTATATAAAATAAACTCAGAATTCCCTAAACATAGTTTGACCTGAAGTTATTTATTTATTTCTATACTGAAATCTATTAATAGTCTATGTTCCAGGTGCTTCTGGGTCCACGTTAATATTGCCTTTAACCTCTTCTCCATGTACCTTCTCAGTGGTCCATCTCCAGCCACTCATCTATCCAACTCCATTCATTCATTCATTCATTTTTATAGCTGGACTAGATGTTGGGAATAAAAGTAATATAGTAATATGAGTCCTTAGTTCAAGGTTCTACACTCTAATGGGGGAGATAGTCACTTAAAGAGATAATTCAGATTCATGTGATAAATGCAATGACAGATAGATGATTATAGACAACTCAGAGAAGAGGGTATTTAATAATGCAAACCATTATCTAAATGGCCCCTTATTTTGAAGTCCTATAACCAAACAAAGATTAAGAGTGTGTTCTATAGCAAAAAAACAGGGCACATGGGTGACTCGGCCAGTTAAGCATCTGCCTTCAGCTCAGGTCATGATCCCAGGGTCCTGGGATCAACTCTCATATTAGACTCCCTGCTGAGCAAGGAGTATGCTTCTCCCTCTCCTTCTACCCTTCCTCCCTGCTTATGCACTCTCTCTCTCTCTTTTGCTCTCTCTCTCTCTCTCTCAAATAAGTAAATAAATAATCTTTTTAAAAAAAGAAAATAAAAAAATAGCAACAGGTTTCTCTATAATCATATTGGATTTTTACTTTATTTAAAAAATATAACCTTAGAAGAACTGAATTTTAGTACTTTCTAGGACTTGCTTCTCATCAGTAATCCTACTCAAAGTCAAAAGGGAAAATATGGTGCCAATGCTCCCTTCTAGAAATTGCAAGATGACATTTAAAAGCACATTTAGATACAATTTTAAAAAAGGAATTCTGACCAGCATCCTGCGAAGTGGAAGGACATAGGTGACTGCATACCAGACTCCATCTCTAGGCTTCCTGTGCGACTGATGGGTCTTCATGCTAATTCCAAGGAGCTGGCTTATTTCAGTGTAGATGCCTAACTCAGAGAATCCCTTTCTTAAGCCATTTTATTGAATTTTGAGATGCTTAAATATCTGACTTGTTGACATATGTTTTGTTGACGATAAGTGCAGTATTTTATTTTAATTTTGTTTTTAACATTTTAAATAATAGATGGGGAAATGAAAGTCAGAATGAGGCAAAAATTAAGAAAAGCTTTGCAAAGAAGACGGGTCATCTTTCTAACATAAACCTAGCATGTTTTTAGTTAATTGTGAGATGTGTGAATTATCTCCTACCTTATAAAGGCATAGATCTATTGCATTCTGCCAGAATATGTTCTTTCCTCAAAATATCTTAGAAGAGAAGATTATAACATATAATCTTTTCCTCAGCAAATTAAAAGAAGTGAAGATAATAATTTGGGGAGAAGCTGTTGGATAATGGCTATTTTTGAAGATAGTGTCCCATACCTTTTGCCTAAGTCTCAACGGACAAAGATAAAGGTTGGGACATTTGCTTTTTAGAGTCTATTCCAACAGGGAATATTTACCCTCTGTGATTCAGCAGAGCTTGAGTACATGGTCAAAATGTTTACAGGGCACTTGAAAATATTTTTGGTCAAAATCTGATAAGATAACCTGCCTGCATGTTTTCATTTTTGTTTTATCTATCCACGCCCCAAGATGCAACTAGAGTGGAGACTTCAGCACATATAGGCATGGTTTGAAACATTTAAAAAAAAAAAAAAAAAAAAAAAGATTAGAGTAACACTTAATAATTGAGTAAAGTTTTTTTTTTTAGAATTTGGGTTTGATATAAACAAACAATTTATTAAATTTGCCATTTCACTGTATAGAAGATCCATTCATGGCTGGAAATAGATGACCTGAAAAGTACACTTTTATAATAGGTGGTAAAAACAAAACAAAACAAACTTATCCTTGAGAGAAGAATACTTCAGTCCTTTAAAGCAGAATCTCTCAACCCCGGCACTAATGACTTTTGGGGGCAGATAATTTTTTGTTTTGGGAGGTTTGGGGTCTGTCCTGTGTACCCTAGGCTATTTAGTAGCACCTGTGACCTCCACTCACAAATGCCAGTAGTGAGCCAATCCCCTCTTCCTGGTTATGATAACCAAAATGTCTCCAGATACTGTCAGATATGCCCTCGGTGTAGGAAACTGCCCTTGTTGGAGAACCACTGGAGAATGCTGATGTCTTAAAAACAGATCACCTATTTGAACTCATGATTAGAGAAAGAAGGAGAGTGCAGGATACCTGTTGGTAATTCTCTGATATGAAGGATGGGGAAAAAAGAGGACCTGTCTTTGTGGTCTAGAGGCTGTGTGCTGCAGGCCTCTAGGGAGAGCCCATCACTGGGTCCAGACATAGATGCACCCATGGAGCCGAGTAAAGTTCTGCCTCTGAAACCACCGTCTTTCTTCAAGACTTGAGCCTTGGCCATAGAGAAGTGGAAAATAGAAACGTCATCCCAGTGAAGGCTAAGGATAATCACACACAGTTGCCACAGTGGATAGCTACGTTTGGAGCTATCTTAGACAAGTGGGCGGTTGCTCACACTGGTGGCTATTTTAGGAACACCAGGATCCACCAAAACGGAACACTCTATCAGAGACAGATAACAAAATCGCCGAGTGTGGTCATGGGGTTGGTGCCCACTTTGCGTACCCTCCTGAAGATTCTCAATCTCTCTGGCCGGGATTTCACCAACCTCTTGACTGATCTCCTTTCATAGGCTGGCTGGCATCCAATCTTTTTCTACACAAGCTGTCAGAATGTTCTTTCTAAAACACAACCCTGGAATTATCTCTGCCTTGCCTAAAGTGCTTTGATGTTGCCTCTGAGATAAAGTTCAAGCTCCTTAGCATGCCCTGGATGCTGACTGTGTCTTTTGACACTTTCTCTTACACACATCAAGTCTCCAATCCAAATATGATTGTGTTCCTTCTAGCCCCTCTGTTTTTCCTCATACAGCCCCTTCCTGTCATGGTTACTTCAAAAATATGCATCCGGCCTGCATTTTCACTGAAAAAAGCCAATAAAGAAAAAAGTCTGTTTTTGCTGCGTACCGCCCCCACCCCGCCACTGCCTTTTCTTACTCTATTTCCACATAAGTTTTCTTCTGTGCCATTACAACTCTGAATTAACAATCTTATGGCTTCTAGTTTCTCCTCTGAATCTTCTATAATTCTTCTTCTTTCTGTACCTTAGTTTGTTTTTGTTTTTGTTTTTGTTTTCTGTATTGCTGACTATTCCTTCTTGATCTCTTCTGATGATAACTCTTCTTCCTCCTCAAATGTCTGCCTTCGACAGTATTCCGACAATGGCCCTCTTCTCCTTTCGTTGGCCCTTCAAATACTTGCTTGGGTAACCCCTCCTGTGCAATAACTTGATCTTTTGGTGCTGATAACTACCACATTCGTGTCTCTGTCCTCTGGCCGTCTCCTGAGCACCAGATCCTTGGAATCAAATGTCTACCAAGAAATCCCCTGGGATATCTCACCCATACCCCTACGTCAAAATGCCCTCAGCTTAGCAACTCTTTTCCTCCTGCTGTGTTCCCTTTCTCACTGAAATGCCAACCATCCTCACCAGAAACCTGTCAGTTCCCCTTGAAACCCGGAATTTCCCCTGGACTGCTTCTTCATGCCCCACATTCAACCAGTGACCAAATCCATTTAATTCTATTTACTCAAGATCTCACATAGCCTTCTTGTTACTGACTATATTCAGCTTCTGTTGGGCAGGATGTTTCAAGTATTTACAGTCAATGCTCTGTGCCTCTAGTCTTGTTCTATTCAATCTGTTAACCACCTTGCTGCTGATAAAGCAATTCTGGTCACATCCCATCTCCGTCTAAAGTCCTTCAATGATTCCCCATGCATTGCCCACGAGGAGCTCAAGCTTCTTGCTATGGTAGACCAGGAAAAGAGGAAAGTCATTATATCTGAACTACAATAAAACAAAAATACCCGTCATAAGAGCCATCATCAAATAGATATATTTAGGGTTGCACTAAGGCCATAAATAAATTTGGAGCAAACAACACCTACACGTCATAAATGGCCCCTAACATCTTTCCACCTGCATCAATTGCCAGAAACTTTTTCTGCCCCCTTATATTCCAAGTATGCAAATTCCTTGCAGATCCCTGAGAGTGTAACACTGCCTCATGTTGAATATCCCTTCCCCTTCATCCTTCCAAAACTTTTGCCTTGAATGCTTTTTCCCCTCTGCTTCCCTGGCACACACATATACTTTCTTTAACACTTTTCTTAAATATAACTCCCTTCATCAAGCCTTGTCTGACTTGTTTCATCAGATATACTAGATTTCTCTCTTTTTTTATCTGGACTGCAACCTGTAAAGACAGTACCCTTGCATTATAATTCTGTGCTTTCGTTATATTATTTAATTTACTTCCTTACTTACTAGGTTGTTAGGGTATAAATCACTTTCAGAAAGAACTACATCTTCTTGATGCCTAACACCTGCTATAGCACTCAGTGCATTCAGACATTCAAAAATAATTTTTAAAAGAATGAAAACAAATGAGTACATGGATTATAAGAATGTACCAGACATGTTTAAGATTTGTTATAGTTCTTCATTTGCTGATTCTAAATAAAAGTTCAAAGCTTCTCTATTAGTATTTAGAGATAAGGAACAAAATGCAACTCTCCCAAGAGAGGGGATACACTGACTTTGATTTAAAATAAACCAAGTGAAAAATATGTAACTTGAGTTTGATGAGGACAGCATCTTAAGAACAAATTTCTGTAGGGATGAAATACTTAATGAATGTGGCATTACCGAGGAGAAAAATGTAGAAGAGAAGGGACACAATGAGGAAAAGCACTGAGGTATGTACTTTTCACTACTATATATAGAATTTTGCCAAGGGAGGTTAAGCATGGCTGTTGTTCACTGCCCCATCACGCCATAATTATAGTCAAAGGAATAAGAAACCTGTACATCTTACCCAAACTGGCTGTCCAAAATGACAGAATTAAGTGGAAAATGTCAAACTACCCCTTTCCTTAAGTTATATGCTTTGAGTTTTTGAAAAGAAGCAAAAGCATAAAATTAACAAAAGGCAAAACACAGGCTAATTCTTGCTGCCAGGACAATGTCACTAAAACATTATAAATCAAAGTTTCTATTCATATTTCTGTTGTAAGTCTCACCATGAAGTTTGCTTCCATGAAATGCTGTGCCTTGATTATAGGTATGAAGGTATCAACGACTATAATTAAGACAGAGACTTTATTTTAAGCAAATCAATGTTTAGAGCTGATAATAGAAGTTTTATCATGCCCCTAAAATTCTAACTCTCAGGATGATTGGCACCACAGGATCCAACTACTCAGACAAATCAATTAATTTTTATATAACTCAGTAATTACCTATCATGTAGACATAAAAGAAAATTCTCAGATCATCAATTGGCAAAAATTATTGGTGAATAGAATTTTAGGATTCCATCTTGGGAAAAATACCTAAGCCATAATATCAAGGTGCTGTTGATGACTCCTGCTCTTACTTATAGGGAAAGAATGTCATGGTGGTTCATCCCATGCCTGGATTCCATGGTTTGGGCCATGCACACATGCCTGTATTGGCAGAGTGTACGTAACAGCAGGATAACTGAGACAGACACGGTTTCCACACAGAAGGTGGGAAAAAGATGGAGAAACAGAAGGACAAGGTCCAACTTTATTTGGGGCCAAATATTGCAAGGCTTTGGCAGAGTAATGTCTGCTTCATTCTGCTTTTTGAGAACATGGGAGGCGAGGTCTCCCACCCCTTCTGTACCACCATCTGCCTCAACTCTGCTATGGGAGCCATACGTGACAGTAATCTCTAAAATACTGCAGTATTTTGACTTTTGATATCTGCTATGTAATGGTATGGGGAAAATATTGCCAAAAATGTAACTGTTTGTATATTATTTTTTAAAGCCAGCTGGGGAATGAGTTTATAATGGGAATGTCATTAGTATAAATTGCAAGATTAAAGACAAAACACCACAATAACCCATCCATTAACTGGAAATAGTTGAAATGTGTAGATTTAAGTAGGGATGAGTAGTATCTATAAGATAAACAATATTAGTGCATTGCTTAATAGAAAACAATATGCCCCAACTAATAGTTGCTGATTGCTTCTCTTAATCATAAGCCATGACCAGAAGTTGATTAAGTGATTGCTTTTTAACCACAGATTCCAACAAAATGTTCATGGAGTTCATTTGGCCTTTAAATATTAACTGCTATTGTGTGTTTTTATGTATATGTTGTATCAACCTACGGCAACTGGTTTAACCCTCAGGCCTTTTAAAGTGACCATTGTGTCTGTGGTTAAACAGAAAAAAATATGGCTCATATTAGTGCTCAGGACTAGGAAATCCTGACTCTAGGGTTTGGAATAATAAGAATGCCACTATGGCAAGGTTAGTATTTATAAGTGCTGAATGTTCTAACCAAATGTTTGTAACCCTCACATTCTGGTCATCAGAGAAATGCACCTGTATTTCATTACCTGACCCTCAGAAACCCCACAGTAAGATTTGATAATCAAGCACATGAGGAGGACAGAGTCACCAGATCTTTTGTATAGAACTCTTAATGTCTTTGATGAAGGGTATGAATAATAAGGAATCCCCGCTCAGTCCTATAAGGCTCCATAAATGACTGCCTGTGGACACACACAGTCAGTAGTGGTGAATTCAGATTTAAAGACCCAGCACCATCAAGGTCAGGAACAGGGTGTAACTCTTCCTAATACTACCTCAGGTTCCTCAGCAGTTCTAAACCTTGGGTTTCGAAGGAAAGAAATTCTACCTTCCTATTTCTAAAGGAAAAGTTGGATAGGTACAAAATCACAATTTTTTAAAAAATTCGATTTAATTAAATGTGGGTTCAAGTTCTATCCCTTTCACTTACAGCTTATGCTCTCCACTTCTCAGAATCTTTGAATCCTGATCTCAAATGGAAGTGGTACTGTGCCTCACTTTGGCACTGTGAAAATTTATGTGATAATGTAAATTAAATATATTTAACTATGGGTGCAAACATATCTATCTATCTGTCTATGTAAGCGCTAGTTTTCATCATTTTCCACTCTATAGCTAAATGAAATCCAGACCACTATCACCTTCATCATGATTAATAAAGGAATATCTTACTCTAGTAGGCCAGGAAACATAACTAAGTTCCACCAGCAAGAGACCCAGTAATCTGCTGGATAAGTGGTAGAATCAAGGGGACCCAACCCAAATGCAACACTCTCTTTTTTGGCAGTATGGACAGCACTTACAAGGCACTTAATCCATGGAGCAGAACAGATAGAATCGGATGATCAAACCTACCCTCTACTACCCAAACACTCCAAGCCCTACCCCGGGGTAAGGAACACCTACATGCATGGCACTACCTTGTAATGACCCTGTCGTATTATTTCAGCTCCTCTTCTCCTGGTTGTGAGGGTAGGAGGTGAATGGAGGAAGAGAGATTAGAGAGGGAAAGAGGGCACTAAAAGAGCTTATTTTAGTCACAAACACTCCTCATAAGAGTTAGGCATAAGATGATCTTTTGAATGGCTTCATTTAAACACTATTCAAAATGTTGGCAGAGATAGGAACAACAGTTCCGACCTCAGCTCCTCTCCTGGAGGCCGGATACCTTTCCCAGACATTGAACCACTAATGGGAAATTAAAGGCAATAAAACAACAGCTGGAATCCCATAACTGACAAGGTTTATATTGTACTCGGAGCAATTCACACTTAAAGAATTTCCTTTCCAATCATCAAGCATGTTTCTTTCTCTTCAGTGTTCAAGTTGATGGACCTTCTCCTGGTGACCTACTTTTCCTCTTTGTGTAACCGAACAAAGCTGATTTCATCATCGCCTCCACACACAGTTCTGCCTCGGAAAATCTGAAGAGCTCTGCCCTCTCCTTGACCCCTGGCTGGCAGGTTTGGTCAGGGGAAAGGAAGGAGGATTTGAGTGCCTACTGTATGAACGACATGTATTTGATTCTCCAAGTGGTGCTATTTTTCTATATTGCCTAATGTTGTGGGCATAATTTTTCCAATTTCATGAGTGACTTAAGTTCAGAGAAGTCTCAGGGATAACTGTTTCTGTCTCTTCACCAAAGCACTCAGGTGAAGTCAGATTCTGGATGAGGAAAATAAAAGTTACTATGATCCACTGGAGGAGCAATCGATCAACTCATATCAAATGGTAGTAATAATAATAATAACAATAATAATAGCTAAGATTTACTGGGAATGTTCACATACCAACTACCATATGGGAATTAGTTCATTTAACTTCTTTTTTTACCTACCTGAGTCCTTCATACTATTATCATTCTTGGTTAACAGAGAAATAAACTGGGGCTTATCAAGGTTAAATAATTCATTTTGGGTTTGGGGCAGTGTGGAAAGAAACCAGGATTTTAAACGTAGGCAGTCTGACTCCAGAATGAGAGCTCTAAATGACTTTTGAAATACAAATAAATTCATATGTATGTGTGCACAGACAGATCCAAGGTCATTATCGTCTGTTACTCTCACTCCTATTATAATACGCTTTCCTGACTAGGAGAGGAAAAAAAAAATGGTGAATTTATAGCCACCTTGAAGGGAATACCGGTGGAAATGTGTTGCACTATTGAATGTCATCTGTGAAATGTGTCACATCTGAAAAAATGGTAAGATCTCTGCCTAATGGGAAAAACGGGTGAGTAAACAGATGGTCACAATGCCGTCTGTCTGGTGAGTGCTATGATGGGAGCATGTGCAGAAGATCATGAGACAGCCAAGATAAGAGTTACCCACAGAAAAGTTTTCTTAGAGGAGGAAGTGTTGGGGTTGTATTTTAGAGGGAGAAGAAGAGCTCACCAGGCAGAGAATGGGTGGAAACGCAACATGACGGAGGGAGACGTATAGGACAAGAAATGTGTTGTGGCAGTGGGTAGGGAGGGGTGGGAGGTACTAACACGTGTTGTAAGGTGGGTTTGGGGAAGATTAGAGGTGCATGGTTATTGCTTGTTTTCATCCAGCTGAGTGGTTTGGATTTTAACCTACAGAGTGATTGGGAACTACTTAAACATATAAATCTGGGGAGCGATGTGATCCTGATTGCATTTCTGCAGAATTACTGTGGACAAAATGTGAAGGATGAATGGAGAACGGGAGAGACAGAAGATAGGAAAATCGCAATAGAGACGGTGATTCTGGATGAGCTGCAGAAATTAGTGAAGGTGAGAGAAAATGCAGTTCTGAGCTAAAATACTGCCAGGGAGGTAAAGAAGAGTTTTTTTTTGTTTGTTTGTCTTTCGGTTTTTGGTTTTTAAGAGAGAGAGTGAACGCACATACAGGAGGGTGAGGAGGGGCAGAGGGAGAGGGAGAAAGAGAATATTAAATAGGCTCCACGCTCAGCATGGAGATTCAATCCACCTCCTCCCCCTCACCCCTGCCCTAATTTTAATAATTTTAATACAATCCACGTGACAATACATCTCAGTCTATGGATCACTTCTCCCCAGGTCTTCTGTTTCTGTACTCTTCCCACCCCCTCGCCCCCAGGACATTATAGTATACTAGTACCTTATATACTAATCAGCTTATTTAGGTCAGTTAGGAAAAATACTATATCTTGAAAATTTAAAAACATACCACATGTCGACATGTAGAAACAGACAGCATTTTATTATTGTAAGTTTTCATTTTTAACCGTGCACTGTGGAGGCATGACATGGGCGCTTGTTGGGGCTAGACAGTCACCCTTACCAATCAGGTTACCAGCAGAGCAAGACAATAT
The DNA here is from genome assembly GCF_963455335.1 of Martes martes. Lineage (NCBI taxonomy): Eukaryota > Metazoa > Chordata > Mammalia > Carnivora > Mustelidae > Martes > Martes martes. The sequence continues at coordinate 166,194,803 of NC_137890.1, forward strand.
ACTTTACACCTACTAGTTTTCAGATTCCATTCTGATAGTAACTTTGAATTTCATGAACTTGAAAACTTATCGGAACAACCAAAGTATTATAGCTTCACACTGTGGAATAAGTTGCACACGTATCACTACGTCAACTTAAACCTAAATGGATTCAGCCCCTTACAAAGAATATTCACAAGTGAGCAAGTCCTGAATGTACTGTTTACCATAGTGACTTAAGGTTGTTATGAAAACCCACAGGCAGGAGTGTTCATGGTGCTTTCCAGGGCTGCCCCCAGGCCTTGCTTTCTTGATGTGTCTGACCCCCGGTGTCCTAGGCCAGTCCCAGTCAGCCTGACTGCATCTGGCATTTCATGTGATATTCTCATTGCAGAGAGATCTCAGACTCTCCATATGCAAGCCTCAGAGTTTAAGCCTTGATACATAAGCTACAGAGAAGCTATCATTCCTAGGATTCAAGAATGTGTTGTTTCTAATCCTTTTCCAAATTGCTAGTTCATTAATCCACACAGAATATCCACTACTGTCTGACATCCTTTAAATCCCTATAAATGTCTTCTGTTCTACACTTCAGCTATGGAAAAGGTTTTTCTATCTCTATGACTTCAAGTCAGAAAGAAAATGTTCTGAGCTTATCAGTGAAGAGAAGATTGTTTTCCATTACTCAGAAGTCCTTTTCTCTGGCTATTTCCTGCCTCATACTTCAAAAGCACCCTATGACAAGTTAAACAATTTGCTCATTCATTCTTTCAACAAACATTGACTGAGCATGATTTGGGGGCATGAAGTCAAGTAAAACAACTTTCCCTTCCTTTAAGGAGCTCCCTTCTAGCAGGGGAGAAAGACAAGGAGATCAGTAATTACAGGACAAGGGTAAATGCCACTAGTGAAGATCGTCCAGGTTGAAATGCAAGTTTGGAGAGGTACACTGGTTTTAGAGAAGGGCTTCACAGAGCAGCCAGTGTTCTACTTGAGTACGGAAGGATGGGGTGGAGTCTTCAAGAAGATATGAGAGGACAGCCTGAGAGAGGAAGAGGAGAGTATGTGTAGACGCAGAGGTGCTGGGGAAGGCAGTGCTGCAGAGAGGTATAAGTTGTGCTTTGTGTAGTTTGTGTAGCTACACATGTGCTTTGTGTGGTTTGGGATGCTTGGCTCTTGTATAATGAGAATGCATTCATATACAAGTTGTGTGAGTATCAAAAGGAAAAATAAAACACAATCACACAAATAGCAACGGCATGACATGTTTGAAGAAGTTTATTATTACTGGAATGACAGACCTCCACCAGGGAGGCGTGGGGCTGAGCCTGGAACACCAAGCCAGGGTCACCCCATGCAAAGAGACCTGACATGACAGCAAAGGAGTCTTTAAATTGTCTCTGAAGGAGTCAAAAAGAAAAAAAAAAGAAAAATCTTAGGAAGATTTTTTAGAGGAACTGACATTACATAATGTGATTTTCTGTAAAACCACTTAGAAAAAAACATGGGAAGGGACGCCTGGGTGGCTCAGTCTGCTAGGCTGCTGCCTTCAGCTCTGGTCATGATCCCAGGGTCCTGGGATGGAGTCCCGCATCGGACTCCTTGTCCAGCAGGGAGCCTGCTTCTCTCTCTGCCTCTGCCTGCCACTCTGCCTGCTTGTGCTCTCTCTCTGACAAATAAATAAATAAAATCCTAAAAAAAAAAAAAAAAAGAAAAGAAAAAAGAAAAAAACATGGGAAGAGCAGGAGGGGGTTGATGTTGGAAGTAGAGAAACCAAAGGACAATAATCCAGGAGAATATGGCTAAGGGCCATAGTGAGAAGGGAGTTAGAGACAAGAGAGCAGATAAGAAGGTTCCGTTGGACCATGGAACTGAGTGATGGATTCAGTATGGCTCCCAGGGGTCTAGTTGGGTGAGGTATCGGAGAGAGGACTTTCAAGTTTGTATAACTGACTGTTGCCAGTCATCAAGAAGGGGAAAATGGATGGAACAAGTTTAGGAAAAAAAACAAGAGATTGTTTTGGATGGGTTGAGTTTTTATGTTCTTTTTTTTTTTTTAAAGATTTTATTTATTTATTTGACAGACAGAGATCACAAGTAGGCAGAGAGGCAGGCAGAGAGAGAGGAGGGAAAGCAGGCACCCTGCTGAGCAGAGAGCCCGATCTGGGGCTCAATCCCAGGACCCTGGGATCATGACCTGAGCCAAAGGCAGAGGCTTTAACCCACTGAGCTACCCAGGTGCCCCGAATTTTTATGTTCTATAGCATATCCAAAGTGGAGATGCCCAGCTAGAATCTGGAGAGAGGAGTCTAGTGCTTAGTCTAGAGAGCTGAATGCCCCTCTAACCATTCATTAGCCTCGCAGTTCCTTAGACTGTATTTCTTAGAAGTTGGATTAGAGCCCCCAAATTAAGACATATAAGAAAGCATATCCAAATTTAACAAATTTTTATTGTTCGTCTTCCTAAATCTCCCTCCTTTAGCTAACACAATGTATAAAAATTAGTTGCATTCACACTGAGCTCTCTCCTAAAACAAACAAACAAAAAACTGTCAATATTTCAAAAGGAGCCAAACCAATTGCTCAGGTACCATATAGCCAAAACAAATGGTCGATTGAATTGTTCGCTCAGTCAATAGTTGTTTTGGCACTGTGTACATGACCAATAACAGAGTCCTTACCCAGAAGCTTCTAAGCAAAGATAACAGTAACAGTGTATCTCTGAAGGACATGATCACAAAGCGGCTGCTATTAAATCAACTCCTATGTTAGGTAAATATTGCTAGTATTTACAGTGAATAAGAACTAAGTGCATTTGGCCTGATGGAGATTGAACAATTCCTTAAAGGCAAAGAAATGGAGAAGGAACATCTGCTCTCAATCATGAGTCAGCGGTGAGCTGGGCTCCACAGGGCACAAAGCCTGTCAACAGTTCCTCTATTTGGAGAATGTCACGTTAAGGAACCAATGACCAAGAAAACAGTAAAAATTGGGCAATGGCCACACTGCAAAATTCAGCTAAAATAAATGCAGAAGCCTCTAAAACAGGTTTGTGTATTATGAATGTTTTAATCACTTACCCCTGAGTCTTATAAAGACTTGCTATATGACTCAAAAGTCTATGGGAGAGGCTTTTTGTTTAGACAGGGAAGATTAAAGGTGAAATTGCCAACTATTATTAACTTTCATATACTTATTCAGTAATCGGGGGTGTTTAATGCATGCCAGCCCTAGCAGCCACAATAGTGAGTGAATCAGATTCACCTTCTGATATCTCATGCATGCAGCCATCCCCTTTACTAGGTCTGACCCAACTTGTTTTTTAAAATCAGGTGAATTCAGAGAGTTAGTCCAATTTTACAGAAAATTAAATTGAGACAGAGTTGTGAAGTAAACTGCCAATGTTATAAAGCTAATAACTGTCAGAGCCAGGGCTGGAATCCAAGCCCAAGACTTTTTTTGGTAATAATATAACTGCCTTTACAGCCAGAATAGGTCTCATGGAACAATTTAAGGTATTAAAATAATGAAATTTCATTCATAATAGTCCCAAACTGGAAACAACCCAAATATCCATCAATAGGATAGATTAAATTTTTTTTTTAATGTATTCACAGAATGGAATAGTATGCATCAATGAAAATAAATGCAACACATGCAACAACATGGAGGGCAGACAACAAAGGAGTAAATATCGTGCATTTCCATTTACATAAAGTTAAAGAACAGGCAAAACTAATTGATAGTGATAAAAGTCAGAATACCGGCTAACTTCGGGGAGTGATATTGACTAGGAGGGGACAGGAGGAGTCCTCTGATGGGCAAGAAGTGTACTCTCTCATGATCAGAGTAATAGTTACAGCTGTGTAAATACGTAACATTCACTGAGCTGTGTATTTAAGATCAATGCCCTTTATGTATGTCGTGTCACAATTTAAAAATAATAAATGATGGGTGGGAAAGAATTTGGCCAAATAGTGAAGTATATGTCAGGCAGTGTCTTTAAAGCAAATTCTGAAAACAAAACAAAACAAAACAAAACAAAACAAACTGATCAAAGGTCTTGATAATTTAACCTCCAGTGGTTCCATGTGCTCATTGTCCTATGTCAGCTCAGGGCTGAACATATTCATACCAGGGCAACTGCAATGAGCATTAGCCAAATGGTCTCCCTGTTCTCCCGTCTATGCACACGACGCTGCCAGTTATCCTTCCTAAATACTGACTTGCAGCTTCGGTGGTTATCCATTTCCTGTAAACAAGCCCATGATCATTCACATGGATATGGGTTCTTCTCTAATATTTTCCTGGTCAACCTTGCCAGTATCATCTCCTGCCTATCACCCATTCTCTCCCCTTCCTTCCTTCCTTCCTTCCTTCCAGAAATATTTGTTAAATGCCTACTTAGGTAAGACACTCTGCCCGGTGGTTGTGAAATAAAAATGTCAGGGTACCTGGGTGGCACAGTTGGTTAAGTGTCCGACAAAGATCATGATCTCAGGGTCCTTGGATCGAGCCCTTTCTCAGGCTCTACACTTGGTGCAGAGTCTGCTTGGGACTCTCTCTCACTCTCTCTCTCTCTCCCCTCCCTGCCCTTCCCCCTGCGCTCTCTCTTTCTCAAAGAAAGAAATAAACCTTTAAAAAATAACACTGAATGAGAACGAATCTTATCATTATGTTGCAGACCAAAGAAGAAGCAAAGGTATCCACATAGACTTACAAAGGGGATGAGGGGCACAGCGGGAAAAGGAGATAGATAAAAAGCATCAAGTATTCCAAAGGAGCAGTGTTAGACTCAGCCTGAGAGGTTCCTTGCAGAGTGGATGATGGAAAAAAGTCTGGTTTGACAGAGGAACAGAAATTGACCTGGTGGATGGGATTAGCTGCGTAGTGGATTATAGCATTCCAGGCTGAAGGAACCATCTGCATGAAGATATGTGGGCATGAAAGAGCATGGAATATCTAGGAAATACAAAAATTTTTTTAAAAGTTTAGAAAGATGGAATCTTACGGTTCCAGGGTGGAAACGAGGTGTGGCAAGAAATGTAGGCAGGCAACCAGCTCATCAAGGACCTTGTTTGTCATGCTAAGGAATTTGGATTACCATCCTATAGACAGCAGAGGTCTGGACACACCCTATGCCACAGCCCTGCCCAGCTCTGCAAGGCTACACAGCCCTGCGTGTACTTTCACAACTTTGTGCTGTTGTTCCACTTGCTTCTTCAGTTCCAAACGCCGGCCCTACCTGGCAAAATTGCGTTCATTGTTCTCCACTGTATGCATGACAACACAGAATTGCTTTTTATTGAACTTGGCATGGACCTCTTGCCTTCAACCCCCATGAAATGCTGTTGTGACAATAAACCCGAGAACCTTGCTGTTGTGTGGACTGGAGTGATGTTGTTCAAAAGTATTATTTGTCATGTTTTCCAAGTGATGAAGGAATAGAAGGCAACCGAGGACAAAGCAGAAGCTGACACCCTGCAACCCCCACCCCCCCCACCTCCTACTCTTGAGTGGGACGTGTGTAACATTCTTCCAGGAATCTCCCATCTTACATACCTTGCTAGAGGAGAAAAACAACCTTAACCTGACAATGGCAAGGCCCCAAGGCCTCTGGTATCTGGTAGGTCCTCTTTAGCATATGAAAGTCCTTTTGCAACCTCCCTTTTCCTTACCTCCCCCAACCCCTTAGTATATAGTCAGCCACCCCTCACAACCCCGGTGCGACAGCTCTTTCTGCCCAAGGGTCCTGTCCCTGTGCTTTAATAAACCGCCATCTTGCACCAAAGATGTCTCAAGAATTCTTTCTTGGTTGTTGGCTCCAGACTCCACCCCAGTGAACCTCACCTATATTCTAAAACTTCATCACAAGGGTTCTCATTAAGAGGGTACCAAGGAAGCGTCCCTTAGAACCAGGACTGGTTGAGGTCTTCTGAGAGCTGGTTTGTGTTTCTCTTCAGCAAACTCTGATTCATTTCACGCATTTCTTTACTTCACCTGAGCTCAGATCTGTGACCCACCTCTAGTAAGGGTCAGAACCTCACTCCATGCCTGCCTTGAACCAATCTCACCTTGCCTTCATTTTATTTTATTTTTCCATTTTCTCAATACCCTGATTTTCTCACTTACTTTTGTATGGATTGCCTGTAATTTGGGGATCCATCTGAAATCATTTTTTGGGATGACTTAGAGTACAAATGACTAGATGAATAAGTAAACAGTTATTCTCTAATGCCACCCTTTCTATGAACCCTGCCCGGATGCTTCCAGCAGAGTTACTCTCAGAATTCCCAGAACTCTGTTCATACCCTTAATCCAGTCACTTTACAAATAAGCTTCTATAGGTTTGTTTATCCCACCCCTTCTCTATTATTTTCCCAGAGTCGAATGCTGATGTGGAAGGACACATTGAATGCTTGGGGTATGAACAAATGAATGACTAATTATAAAACCAAAGAAACTTGGATTAACTTGGCTGTTGAGAGATCAGGGAATGAGGTGAAAAAGAGAGGTCCGGAACCTTCAAGATGAATGGCTCTGTGCAAACATCTAGACATTGTAATAGTCTCCAATCCAAAGGCTGGATATTGTGCAGGATCAAAGTATCATTTCCGGGTATGGAGTTGAGAAATATCAAGAAAAAGGGAGAGAGGGAGGTTGCACGTGTTCGGGTGGCAGATAAAGAGGGATAGATAGAAGACACAGGGCCAGAGGAACAGAGATGCGGGAAATATTTACGGAGCCCCTACCAGATTACTTCCCTGGAGGCTGTGCTACAATGCTGTAAAAACACAGAAAAACGACCTTGAAGGGACATGAACTCAATTTTCCGACTAAGGGCTGCTAAGTGAGTTTAAAAAAAAAAAGTAGGATTTGTAAACTCACTTATAAAAAATTATGAAAATATTTATTGTCTGCTTTTATTCCCCAGTTGAGGTGACTCATTAATAAACATTTTGTGTATTTTTCACTGCTTCACCATGTCCTTGTGGGGCCGAAAGGGCAGATGGTTTTACCCTGCTCCCCTGGGGTAGAGAGTCTCAGGCAGGCCAGGGCACTTTTTATGCACAAGTTCGCTCACGTTGTCAGTAGTTAATGGAACCAGAAAGAAGGTCTTCTGACTCACAGATCAGAGCACAATATTCCAATTGACTTTGCTGCCTCAGCAGCTTTAAACAATGCCTGCTATCAGCTTACAAAGAAGAGTGAAACCATTCTGGAAGTTTCAATGCATTGATTCACTCTTCCTGACTTCCTGGAGCCTCTGGGATCAACTCCAGATTCATCTGTGTAGCATTCAAGGCCCTTCCCAGGTTGACTCCACCTGCCCGAGCAATGCCATTCTCTGCAACCTTCTCCAGAGTCATAGAATGTCATTCGGGTTCTTTCTTGACTCTTAAACAATTTGAAATCCACACAAATTTTGTCTCCATTCCATAAAATATCTGTATTTTTTTTATCCACAAACATGTTTAAACAAACTATACATTAATTTTCCCAAGAGTTTAGCTTTAGAGTGAAAATAAAGCCCCAGAAAGTTGCCGTGTTTAGCCTCTGGTTTGGGGGACTGCCCTACCTGAGCCCGCGGGAGTGAACCCTAAATTGAGAGAGGGCATTTTATTACACTGTGAACTCACTCAGGGCTGGAAATGTTTCATTCTTCTTTGTAACCCTAGCACTTACCTCAGATATCTATCAGCCCAAAAAGTGGATAGATGGACTGATAGATGGAGGGATGGATGGATAAATTATACAAAAACTAGGGAAGATGCAGAGCAAAGAAAAAAAAATCTGTATTTGTCAATCATTTATTACTTCTAAAAATACATCCTATAATTAACCTAGTGGTCCCTCTACCTTTTACAAAATGCTGCAGCCCCTGTTGACATAGATAGGAAAGTCTCATGCATAATGTAAAAATAAAGAGTGCACTCATATGACCCTTTTTTGCGAAGACCTAATAAAAAACTTCTAAATCTAAGTTACCTCACTAATCTCTCTCTGGATAGTAAAAGGAGATTTTTTTTTCTTTTAACATGAATAATGTGGGAAATATTATTTGTTCTCAAAATCTCTAAGGGGTATATATTTACTGTTTATTGATTGTACCTATTCTAAACTATGTCTTCACTAAAATTCAAATTTCTTCCATTCTCAAGTAGACAATAGATGAGTTCCAGCAAAATTGAGTACAAAATAGATTAGCACTGACTTCCAGTTTGGTGGGGGGGGTGGGAAGAGGAGGAGAAGAAATGCATTCTCTTATGATAAATTTAAAACCATTTCTAAAATGTAAGAACACTCAGGGAGCAAGGAGTTGTAATGAGTGTCAAGGGAGGGTAAAAAAGGAGGAAGATTAAGGGGCTGGTGGGGGGATGGCCATTGGGTAACAAAGCAGAGCTATTATGTTACAGATCCCTGAGGAATCTTCCAGAAAATTTCAAGTGACGGTCTCTTTTCCCTCTGACAAAAATTGTGAAGAAAATGACCTAAATGAGCTAATTCCCTGGTGATTGATGTTTTCCTTGTTAAAATGTGTGTGTGTGTGTGTGTGTGTGTGTGTGTGTGTGTGTATTATATCATATTAAATGTATATAGGGAAGAAAGGAGAGAGTAGAAGAGAGAGTAGGGAAGGAGGCAATGGATGTATTTATCTGGTACTGCTCTCTGCAAATTGCCACGGATAGCTTCTAACCTATGTGAGATGAGCTGTCACCCTCTGCCATGGCTCTATGTCTGAAGCTGAAACTAGATGGGGGAAAATAAAGATACAGTATTAGGATTTATGGACATTTTAAAATCTTACTTTTTTTTTCTTTTTAATGAGAACATTGCTGAAATCAAGGACATCTACAGAACTTACAAATCAAGTAATTTGGGTAGCCTGAGAAAATCAGAGTGCTTTACGTGTAATGTAGTTTGCCCATAAGGAGGAATATTTAATGCATATAGATATATTTTAAAATAAACTGTTTTTAATTTATTTATGTTTATTTAATTTATTTTTTTTAAGATTTTATTTATTTGTTTGAGAGGGAGATAGAGAGAGCACAAGCAGGCAGAGGAAGAGGGAGAAACAGGCTCCCTGTTGAGCAGGGAGCCTGATATGGGAATGTGGGGCTGGATCCCAGGACCCCAGGATCATGATCTGAACTGAAGGCAGATGCTACCCAATTGAGCCACCCAGGCACCCCTTTAAGTTATATTTAAAATTTTAAGAAAGAAAACATATATTTTGGAGTGCTATGAAATGTTTTACCTTTTTATTTTTTTTTCCTTTTCTCTTTCCCTTCCTTCCTCTCTTCCCTCTCCTCCCACAACCTCCCCCCCGCCGCCCCGCAACACTCATTCCCTTGCTCTCCATCTCTCATTTCCCCCAAACAATATTGCACTAGAGGTAAGGATCAAGTCCAATGCTTTCAATTAACTTGCTGTGTAAACGTAGGTGAATCACTGACTCTTTCTATAAATTAGAAGACTGCCATTTGTCCAGACCTCTCACTATATGATATTTCTCTGTATATGACATTTCTTTTCTTTCCAGATGCACCTCTGTGTGAGTGTCCCCTGGTGGATGTGGTATAGCTTTAGACACAGATCTATATGAACAGAGGAACTAAAGAACATTGTCCAGAGGATATGAGATCTGATCTACTCAACAATAAATACACGTAGCAGTTTCTGGGCAAACAAAAGGAAGAGAGCTCCCAGCTCTGGAGGCTAGTGGAGACCACGTCCCATGGTCCTTCTTAGAAAAGAAACAAATTATCTCTCACTCTTTTTAACTTCTCTTCTCAGCATTTCCCCTTCCTTCCTTTTTTTTTTTTTAAGATTTTATTTATTTGACAGACAGAGATCACAAGTAGGCAGAGAGGCAGGCAGAGAGAGAGGAGGAAGCAGGCTCCCTGTTGAGCAGAGAGCCCGATGCGGGACTTGATCCCAGGACGCTGGGATCATGACCTGAGCCGAGCTGAAAGCAGAGGCTTTAACCCACTGAGCCACCCAGGTTCCCACCCCTTCCTCCTTTCAACTATCATATCTGTTTTCTCTCCTTTACCAGCCCCTGAAATTCTCTCCTATTTTATCTAAACTTGATGGACTTTCAAATCTTTCTCCTTCAACTCAGCCTTGGGTCTGGCCCCATCCACCAATCCGGTGCTTCCATGGTTGTTTTCCACCTCCAATAGTCCTCTGCCCCCAGGCACAAGATGCAAGTCTGCTCTTTTTGCCACTCAAGCTGCACATGATAATCCTTTTACATTATGCACTGTCCTGCCTCATGGTTTCAACCACTGATTTACTGAAACAGGAAATAACCTCGAGTAAAACCATTTCTCATTCCATACATATGGCAGACTGAGAACTGCTCTATATAATTTAACTTTGTTTCCAATACAAGAATTCTTGTCTGGTGGATGATTCTAGCATCTCCCATGTGACACTCTGTTTCACTCCTTGTCCACACCCCAACATTGCTTGTACCTTAGTCAACTATCTTCTACCAGTTAAGCTTATGTCATTACACAGTGAGGAGCAACATAATAATTTGCAGAGAGGAGTAGTGTCTCACTTACTTTGTTACATATTTAATGCTCCTCATTTTAGCAAACCTGTGATCTAATGAAAAGATAACTTTTATCTCATTCTAAACTCAGGTCATCTTATCTATACTATTTGGTTTCAATGGTATATATGAATAAAATTGTCCTACATCTGCTTGGTGGTATAAAAACAAAATCCACTAGCAATTCTCATATTTTAAGCATGAGTTGCTACCAAGTTAATACCAATGTGTTGCTGATTCTAAAGAGTGTCACATAAATCTGATGGTGAACAATTCTCTCTTGCTACTGAGAGGGGGGACAAAAAGGGCATATTGATTTAAATTCCAGCAGGACTAGAACAGTGGTCTATAAAATGACCCTGTGTGGTGTCTCAAAACTTATTTCTCTTCATATCTTTGTTCCTGAAAAATAATTTCCTCTACCTTTATTCGTCTCTCTAAAATTGCTCTTTCAAAGTTGGCCGAGAGAAATGCATCCATTTTCTTCATCAAAACCATTATAGCAGGCTGAAGTATTTAGGGAACAGTCCTGCAATTCACTTTGAAATGCATCACAAAAATAAGATGGATTGATGTACAGATAGAATAGATAGAGGCATAGACATGTGAACAAGAAAATGTAGTAAAATGTTAATGGTAGAACCTAGGTGGATGGTATTCAGGTACCCACTGAAAAATTCCAACTTCGCTATATGTTTAGAAATTTTCATAATAAAATGGGAAAAAGACATTAAAAGGAAAAGAGTCATTTCCCCACTCTCCTCGTTCATTTGACAGCACCAACCCTCCAGAGTGCTGCAGTATTTGCTCTCCACTGATGTGCAAATGGACAAGCCTTCACGTTGCAAGGGTGTAATTAGGGCGCCAGTTTAGAAATTTGGCAGTCAGTGTTAAAAGGGAACATTTTCTACTTTGTGCTGTGCTCATCAAAAGACAAGATGAAACACACTCTTTTGTCATGATATTTTTGCATTGTAACCTGATGAAGTTTAAATTCAGCTAGCTCCAGCGTGCTTTTGCAGGCTGAATTCTGCTCACAGTACCAGCAAAGCTCACCTTTGTAATAAGGAGAAACTGAACAGGAGAGAAATGCTTAGTATCTATCTACCTACCTACCTATCTATTTACCTATCTATCATCTATCTATCTATCTATCTATCATAAAATCCTTGATAATAAAACTGTGGGTAGAAACAAATAAATGACAGGAGATCCCATAAAAAATCATGGTAATCAAGAAGGAAAGATGGATGTTAAGGAACAGGAGATAAATCTGAGTGTGAATCTTATTTAGTCCATATAGATTCACATATAATGGATTGTAAGAGGTCATTATAAAAATTCACATAACATGGTAATGACTATGTAATATATTGTAATATATTGATATGGTCTGCAACAATGCATCACCTTGATTCAAGCCAGAATTACTCTCTTTTCCCTGAATTTCATTTATGAAAGGACAGCTGATAGCTGGTTTGATGCCTAAGCTAGTTAGGGAAGGGAAAAAATGTCTACTTTTAATTCTAGGGTCAATTACTGGTAATCTAAGAACACATTGCCTATACAGTTACCTTTCTGAAAGGGATATGCTTTCCCTGGCTATCTGAAAATGCTTATTATTGTTATCAAAGACAGTGTCTAGACAAGCAATTGACCTTCTTATCATGACCTAGAGTTGTCATTGTCATTTCTCTCACTTTACCTTGGCCAGAAATGGTATATATAAAAAGCATGTCTCATTGAAAAAATTTTTTTGAGGAGAATGTAGACATTATTCCTCTTTTTTTCTCTTTTAATCTTAAAAATTATCTGAGGTTGATTCATTTTTATGCTTAAACATAGAATAGTTGTTTTTTTCCCCCCCTCCAAATAAATGATATTAAAAAAACAAACACCACCACCACCACCAAAAACTTGGACAAAGTTTCCAGAACCACCCTCGAAACCAAGAAGAAAAATATGAAAAGGAAAAATCAAACTTGGCCAGTTTCATGGTCATATGTTAAAATGTCAAAGACATTGTGTTTGATGGATTAAAATTTGGCCTAATTTTATTTCTCTGATAAACTTTAATGATTTGTCAGCCACAAGTGCCAGAATTGCTTTAGGATTTGGATTGTGTCTTTAAAAAAAAAAAAGAATCTAAATTTCTCTGTATCATAGGATTTCTCTGTTTTATATGATAATTTTAATATATCCTTGAAGGTGATTTTAATAAAGACATTTTCTCTAAGATTTTTATTCTAGCTGTTACACTTATTTATTAATTATCGTTTTTAGATATTTAGTTGATTTTCTGTACCAAGGAATTCTTAAATACTTAGCTTTAAATTTATTATATCTTACATAGAATATTTAACATCTTCATCCAAAATATTTTAACCTTAGTTAGCTCTGTCCTCCTCTCCATGAAATCCTTTTGGTTTTTTCCTCTATGTTAGCTTCCAAGGAGAGACTAAATTCTAGGTGGTGAATGAGTTTCCTAGGTGTTCATTTGTCACAAGCAAAGCTTTCATAAGGAGTATATTTCTGATGACAACATTGCTAAAACACTGTGCCAAATCCCTATAGTTCCCCTGGTGGTTTCTCAAAGGAGAACCAAAATGGCAACACATCTTTTTGTTTGTTTGTTTGTTTTTAATTGTTCTTTACAACATTTTCCTGAGTGTCTCTCTCTCTCTTCCTTTCCCTCTCTGTCCTTTTTTTTTCTTTCTTTCTTCTCTCCTCATTCTTCTCTCTCCATCTTAATCTCACTCTCTCTCACTTTCTTGCAATATTTTTAGAACCATCTAACAGAATTCGTAGTTGAAAATATAAGCCAGGATTGTTCTCTCATGATGAAATGATGTGTGAAAGCATCCGTAATTATCCAGTAATTATGTTATATTCTACGTATGTATTTTCTCTAATTATCTGGAAAAATCAGACAGAGACTTGAATCATCTGAGCAGTTGTATAAAATGTCCGCTATGTTGCTAGTGTAGACATGCAAAGGGTACAACCTACAATTTGACAGAGACTGACACTGTAACGTTATACTTAATATCTAAACATTCGAACATTTATTTTTTTCTCTCTAAAATGTCAAACACTTTTTTTGGAAAGTAGATTGCAAAGGATAGTGTGGGTTTTTGTGGTTTTTTTGTTTTTGTTTTTTGGGGGTTTTTTTGTTTGTTTGTTTGTTTGTTTTGCTACTGTTTCCACATAGTTCTTCCAAAATATGTTCCTATGATCTCAAGAGAAGGAGGAAGAGAAAAAGGAAGAGAAAGAGGACAAGGAGATAGAGGAGAAGGAGGAGGAGAACAATTATGATCATTAAAATAGAGTATTTGAATATCTCCTGATTATATTTAAATGGCTTTTGAGCAGAGTACCCCATGCACCCTCCAAGAAATTTTTGAGACTTACACGTTATGTAAAAGGGTAAAGGAAAAGTGATAGAAGAGCTGATAACTCATTCATAGCACATAGGAGTATAACAATAGCCTAGCAACGTAAGAGTCACTTTTACATATTTCAGTTGAATTCAGCTTTTACATTATCTTAACAGGTTTTTCTGTAGTATCAAGCTAGGCTATACATCAACAATGATTGCGGCCTTGAATATTTGACACACAGGTATTTGCTGTGATTATTTTAGTACTTTATTTTTTGCCATATATACAGAATATCTCCACTCTTCACAATATAGCCTGAGTCATAATTTGGAAATGGGGTTGGCACAGTCAAGAGTTGCCCACCCTCTTGCACCAGTGTATCCATGGCAATAGAACATTGGCTGCAGAATGTGAGTGAACGGTGAACAGAAAGGCCCCATGGTTCCCTCTTCTTTTCTAAATGAGCTATTAGAAGATCATGACCAAGGCCACTGGCAGAGTAAACAAGGACTGAGGAACTGGCTGTAGGTGGCACCATCTGTGCCAATCTAAAACCACCCTTTAACAATCTGCTAGGCAATTACAGAGCTGGATGGGGCACCCTTGTAACAGTTCAAGTCATGAAAAATAGAATAGAGAGAAGGAATATCTATGTTATTTAACTTGGTTGGCAGTGGTTTCAAGTAAATCTTTATTCCAAATAATTTTGGTACTATCATCAGTTTGGATTGTCTTTTTAGAGCCTGAGACAGGATGGCATCACTTAGGACAATTTAAACTGCTGTAAATCGAAGGTGGTACAGAGCGTATCAGCCCCATTCATGTTTGCATTTTCTTTCATTAGCAACATAAAAAGATGCCAAAAACAGTGTCAACTTCTTGAAGGTCATTTTGGAACTAGAGAGCCAAGATTTCTCTAATTCCATTCACTGTTTCTTCTCTAACCCAACTGTGATTTCTCTTTTATAGAGGGGAGAGGTTTTCGTCTTCAAATCTCTGAAGAATTTGTAATTCTGAGGATAGGTCATAAAATATATGCTTTTTTTAAGCCTAAGGAGAGGAATTTTTTCACATTTATCTTTTTTTTTTAAGATTTTATTTATTTGACAGACAGAAATCACAAATAGAGAGGCAGGCAGAGAGAGAGGGGGGAAACAGTCTCCCTGCCGAGCAGAGAACCGGATGCGGGACTCAATCCCAGGACCCTGGGATCATGGCCCGAGCCGAAGGCAGAGGCTTTAACCCACTGAGCCACCCAGGCGCCCCTCACATTTATCTTTGACACACCTACATGAACATAGGAGGAATTTGTCATGAGTTGATGTTCTTTACATAGTATTACTGATATATTTTTTAAACATATCTTACAAGGTTTAATAAAGTTGGACTAGTGATGTGAGATAATAATAGGAACCAAAAAAAATTCTCCCAGGTCCATTGGAATAATGACTCACTATAGCTTAATCAGCCACATTTACACCAGCAGTAGACAAGAGGAAAGCAGGGCTGGCCCAGGAGGTTCAGGACTCTGCCTGGGAGTGATGGGCTTCTTCTGCTGAACACATCTCAGGTGAAGTGCTGCAGGGCAAATGGAGACCAGGGAATTCATGCTACTGCATAAATACTTTCCCCCACTGAGTCCTTTCCACTGGGAAGGAGCCATGTATATTCTCTCCCTCAACTTTGACATCTTAACCAAGAAAGTAGAAAGTCTCTGAGCTTTTGAGCTTTTCTGGGGAGGTATAAATCCAGAAGCATCCACCCAGAGAAGATGTGAGAGTGGTTTCAAGTCCTGGTTAATGAGCAAGGTGCAGGGTGGGAGGCAGGAGTTGGCCAGAACTCAGATCTTCACTTTTCCTTTCCACTGAAGTGTAAACTCCTAGAGGACAAGATTGATTCATTCATTCATTTATTCGTTATACATAATGCAGTTGTTGGTTTGTCATAGGTATTTTAAAATACATGACAAATGGACTAAATGAATGGTGAATTAATTGCCCCAACACTGAACATGTGATCTTCGGCAACTCAACATTCCTCTGTCTCTTCACCTGATGAATCATGGGTTGGGCTGTTCTCATCCGAGTGAAAGGAGTAAAAGGAGTGAAGGGCAGGGAAAGAAAGAGAAAGGGAAGGAAAACAATGTGCAGATATTTCTCAGAAGACCACAAGCTCCCAAGTTCAAGACAAGGTGATTATATTTACAGGAAAATTCTCACATCTTCTCTGCTGTCATTGCAGGGATGTGGCTCCTCATGTTACACTATATTTACTGCAAACTTGGTTCCCAGGACTTCATTTCAACAGCCCCACTATTTAAGAAGGAGAACCCATGTATCTTTCTCTAAAACATGAGCTAAATCCTAGCTCCATTATGAATTTTTCTGGGATGGACCCAGTTCTTTTGTATCATCTTCCATCTTCCATCTTCATTTTGTAACATCTTCTGGTAGATGTGTCTACCATGTTCATCCCATTCAGCACCTGCTTCCTATGTGGTCACCCAGTTTCTTTCAGTCTTTGATGCCCATTAAGAGTGGCTCCCAGAATCAAGACAGCAATCCTCCACCTGCTCAATTTTGGTTGATGACAAAGCTATAAAATGAAATGCAATTAAATGGTACTGTTACTTAAAGGATCCTAATATTTGTAGTATCAATTGAACATTTACTGGAACATTTTTTTCTGATGAGAAAGGGAGGGGGAAAGGATGATTGATTACCAACCATGGAAAGATTTGTTTTGTGGTTGAAATGAACAAGAGTTGGAGCCAGTCAAAACCTGGTTTCAAATCTATGATATTCTATTTACCAGCCATGTGACCTAGGAAAGGTACTCAATCTTTGTGAGCCTTAGTTGCCTCACTTGCAATGCTGGGGTATTAATAGCTTCCCCCTAACTGCTCTGCAGAGTTCTGTGCCTAGCATGAGTATGCACTCTATGTGTACTAGGCCCCTCACATCACTTCTTAACTCTTAGAAGGAAAGAATTCTTTCAGAATTCTTCTCTAGTGTTGTAGCTGTACAGGGGCTAGCATGAAGCAGAGATGTGAGGATTGAAGTAATTGAAAAGACCACCATGATAGCTGTGGAACTAGTATAATGTACAACAGGTGGAAAGAGAAGCAAAATTAGGTATTTAACCCCTAAAAACTCAAAATTGTTTCTCATGGTTTTTAAGCATCTCTCTGAAAACCAAATCTCAACAGTCTATTCAGAGTACATGAAAGACTTTCCACAATCTTTTATATTCCACTGACGTTTAGCTCACGTAGTTGTTAGATATCATGTTTGACACCTGCCAGAGCCATTTCATTTGGAGATAACCAAAAAATTGTAATCCTTGCTCTAAAGAGTTCAAATGGAGATGCCTAGGAGGACACATATGCAATAAATCATGATACCATGTATTAATGGCTATCATAAAAGTATGAAAAAGTGTCATCAAAGGTTGAATTAATTTAACCTTTCAAATTCTCAGTTAAAATGACAGCTGGAAGCATAGATGTATTATGATAAAAATAACATACCACCAATTTGCAAAAATGTATTTGGAAATGGTAAAACCTGAGCTAGCCAGCTTAATGACCATGAAGCTGGTCAACAACGTAGGATCAGTGCCAAATAAAAAGGATGCTAAAGATCAATGAGAAGCATGACTTGTGATTATGCCTGTCACTCCTCTTAAACATTCCTTTAACAACATCTACTAATTACTCTTCAGATCTTGTGTTAAAAGTGATAAGTATCAGTATCCAGAAATAAGATTTGGAACACCAGGATTTAGGGCCTTTCACAAAAGATGTTCATTGTGAGACCTGAGTATTTCCTCAGAGGCAGGATTGCTAATCAGCTCTCGATATCATATCTTAGGAGGCCACTCTAGCTAAGAGCATAAACAGCAGAATCAGTAACAGATGACCTGAAGTCCCAGTTTTACTTTTATTAGGTGGGTGACCTTGGATGAGTTACTTAACTTCTCTGAGATCCAATTTCCTCATTGATTCAAAGGTGTTGGTGCATTTCCCTAAAACTCTGTTTTAATGTTGGAATGAGTAAATGCTTATAAACTCTTGAAAAATAGTAAGGACTGAATAACCAGCAACCATAGTAGTTATTATGCTTGTTTTTGGAAACATTGGCCAAAATCTGGCTAACTACCAAAAGATGGGACCATCTGGGAAAGGCTCAGAGCAGAATTGGGAACTACCCCTTAGGATAGAAGGAAACTAATGTGAGTTCTTGCTATGGGTGGCATTGTGCTAAGTACTTTATGTTTTGAATTTTATATTGTTTTTTAAATGTATTCCTCACAATAACTTTGCCAGGGAGCAACGAGGGCTAATGTGCAAGCCTAGGCTCTTTTCTCTGGAACATGGCAGCTTCTACCGCCCTGGGACAAACACTGATAAGAAGGTGGTCCCCCTCTGAGGTGGTTTAATATGCAGAAAAAGCCAGGTCAGTGATTCTCAGGAACCCAGGCTGGCAGGAGAAGGAGGTCTAGCTCCTAGAAGTCCATCAGTGAAGGTGAGATTCAGATGTTGAGCTGGAGCTCAGGGGAGATTCCAGGAGAGGAATGCAAAAACAACAGAACATGATCCTAGTCCCAACAGGACTAGGAAGAGACTTAAAATAGTCATTGAGACCCAGGGAACCATACAGAAATCCAGGGATAACAGCAAGATACAAGACCAGGGGGCAACACATCTTCAAATAAGCATAGATGTCAGAACTGAGAGCCCAGAATCATAGCAAGGAACATTAGCAAGACAACTGGATACCACCAAATAGGGTTTTTATTTTGTTTTACTTTCAGCCACTGAACCTCTGTGTTAGTTATTAATGTATTGCCTCTCAACTCCAAATGCACCCTTTTAATATATGCTCTGAGATAAATAGTGAAATCCTTTTAAATAGGCCTTTTAAATGAGCGTGATGTTAATCTTACTCAGTAAATGGTGCTGGTTTGTGGTGCTGGCTGGTAGCTGTGGCATGTAGGTGGAAGAACATTCAGTAGAACCCAGCCTTGCAAAAGATCCTCTGAGATCTTAAAATTACTCTTAGATCATAGTTAACAACTCTTTATATTAAACTTCTTCTGTTCAAACCACTGTAGGGTTTCTGTCTCCTGATTGGACCCATTCTGCTACAGCCCCTTTGTCCTTATGCAATTTGACCTGAAACTCAATATGTTAGAATAAAACCTAACTCTATATGTACGAAGTCCATAAGACCTAAATCCGACCTTCCTGTCCAACACACACTTCCCTTTCCTTCGTTGCTGAATATGTCAAGTTTCCTTTCTGGCTCAGCCCAATACAGTGGTCATATGGCAGTGGTCTACTAGATACCTGGAAAACGCTCTTCCTGATCTTTCTAGCAGATCTACACTGCACCTCCCCAATGTAGCACCATAACTAAGGCAGCTTTTCAAATCACTGTTTGCAAGTGCTTTATTAATAATATTCTCACAAAATTGTCACTAAAATTGTCTTGTTAATTATTTCATCCACCTGCACCCTCCACCTGCAATCCCTAGCCCCCACCCAAAATAATAGAGACCATGCCTGTCACCTCCAGCACCACCAGCATTTAGCACAGTCCTGGTACATGGAGGGGTGCAGCAAACATTTGTTAGATGAATGATAAATGTGGAGCTCTGATGGAAGATTCCATGCCTGAGAGTCAGCCTTCTTCCCTCCTTCCACACTAACCTTCTGTGGTCACTGAAACATCTTAGTAGGATCCTAGGACTCTCAGAAACTGTCTTAGGGCATATGATGAGAGCTCCTGATATCACTCCCTTCTTGAAATCATGACTGTTTTTTGAGGCAGGTCTCCAACAGAGCAGCCAACTCTGGGGAAAAGAAGATGCAGAACCCGGGGACTAGGCTGCTCCAGCAAGATTCCAGGGACCACGTTGAAGGACTAGAGTTTAACTCTTGCTTCTCACTATGACAGAGAGCCTGCTCATTGCTATAAACAAGAGATAGAGTATATTTGCCATTGATTTTAATTTTATTATTTTTTTCAATGAAGATTTTAAAGTAAAATACCTCTAAACCTAGAATCATAAGTTCCTAGACAAGAGGAACCTCGGCATTGCCCAGTGCAGCCTCCTGCTTGACATACATTTTGACCATCCACTTTTAGGAACTATAATAATTACGTATTTCAAACAAGAGTGGAATGGAGATCTTCACCTGCCCTCTGGCCTGGTGAGAAGAAGGTGTTGATGGCTGTTCTGAGAGTTGGGGGTAAAAGGGTCATTTCAATAGCAGAGGTAGCTCTGACCACAAAGACAGTGAAAACATGAGCTGTCAGGTTGTTAGAAAGAGAGAGGAGTGGAATAAAACCATGAGTCCTTTGGGCAAGCCCCGGAGGAAGGGTTTAAAGAACTTGTAAAATCAGGGGCACCTCATGGCCACCCCCACTCCCCTCCAGGCAGGCTCTGACGTCTGAACCCAGAGGCAAAGTCAAGAATAACAGAAAAGCCTAGCCAAGGTACAAAAGGCAGAGTGTAGAACCAGAGTTTTCTGTACTAAACCTGTGATTGCATCTTCTATCTCTCAGGAGAAGCTCTCTGTGAAACCCACCTTTGTAGAAACTGTCCTTCTCCTGCAAAAGAAGACCATAGTCTCAGAAGTTGACAATTTATTAATCAAATATGCAATATCTAGCAGCCAATATTTTCTTGGTGACTGCAATTTCTGAGCGCTGTCAATGGACATCCATGGAAGATGAACTATGGTATTTATAATCACACAGATTTGACTTACAAATTAGATGATTATTTAAAGCATAGTAGAGAAAAGGCATAGCTTTTTTTTTTTTTTTTCTTTCTCACCGTAGCTATTAAGTATAGCTTTAGGCAGTTCATATGAGATGGAACATGCTGTCCTTAATAGCTTTGTTTCCTTTGATGATAATGACACAATTATTCCTAATTATTAACAATGATAATACCTGACATTCACTGATCACTGTGTGCCAGACACTGTACTTCACTGTTTTCTCAAGAACCCAATGAAGCAGACACTATTACTCTTACCTTTTTACAGATGAGAAAACTGAGACTTGCGGAATCTGAGTAATGTGGTCAAGGTCCCATAGCTAACAGGTAGGAACACCACAATGCAGACCCTGTGTTGCTGCCTGTACTCTGAAACCCATTAATCTTCTTGACATACCCCGCCAGCCATGCAGTCAGGAAATGGGAATTCTAGGCACAGTGCATGCATGAGTTCAGAAGTACATGAAGGTCCAGTGCAAGAAGAAGAAAATCCTTATGGCTAACAAGTAATGTAAGGAGGAGGCAGTGGGAAGTAGGGGACTGAAGGGGCTGTCGGGAGCCAGATTTTGCAGATGTGATATATGGCATGAAAGGTGTTTAATTTTTACCCTATAGGCAATTAGAATATTTTGCATTTTGCATTCTGAGCAAGGCAATGTGATATTTAAATTTTAAATTTGGAGAAGTTGCTGCAATGGAAAGGAGGGAAACAGGATGCAGGAAGTGGAGGAGTATGCGTGTTAAAATTGTCTGGGTAAGAGATGGCGGGATCATAATTAAGGCAATGGTTGTAGGAATGGCATTAGACCCAACACATCTGAAGGTGGTAGGCTTAACCAAACTTTGTGATTGATGTGACACAGAAGAGTGAGAAAGAAAAGAATCAAGGGTACCTGGCAGATTTTCAGCTTGGATGGAAGGGGAGTAACAGAGAGCATTGCATTAAAGCAGTGCATTGTTTGGCAGCAAAGTGGCAAGTTGGTAAGTTCTACTTGGGACATATGAGTGGTGGACATTTATTTCCTCCAGATCAGTGAGAACAGAAACATGTGATCTAATATTAGTACCACAAAAGTGGGGAGCCATTGATGTCCACATGAACAAATGTGGTATCAATAGGTATTATTTGTATTCTGTTTTCTGATAATGGCCATGTCCCTAAAACTGCATGTAGTTTTTAAAAAAACTGGATGAGAAAGCAAATATCTGAAAAGCAAAATACCCTTGTAATATAGTAAAAAACTTGTTCTAACTTAAATGAAAACAAGTAAAAGGTTAGAAATAATCCTGCTGTGCACCCCTCAACAAGCCACAGCAAGCAGAATGCATTTTGTCATAGTGGGGTGGCAGTGAAGTGTTCAAAAGCACCATAAAAGTAGAATTCTCCAAAAAGTAATGCAGGTGTCTAGGTCAAATGCAAATAAAGAAGTATGCAAATTGAGCTATACTTGACTACAAAATCAGATGCTTAAGAACATTTCAGGAAAGTGAAGTTTAGTCTCACAAAATTCACCCGGTCCTCATTATAATATGTTTCCCATTTGTGCCATTCATTCAATGTACTAAATGCATGATGGGGCTCTAGTTAAGTAGATTTAGAAGCTGATTATGCGGCATTAAATATATTCACTTCAATTTTAGCAAGATTTTTTTTCCTTTAAAAGGATTATTAAACCAAGAAAAATAGAAAGAAAGACAGAAAATAAAATACCCTTCAGTGATGCTATAATAAGATGAGCAAATAGAATGGCTTCATGATACCATGTAAGAACATACGTCCTCACTCGCTTGATTTATTTTTTTTTTATTTCACTTTTTTAAAAAGATTTTATTTATTCATTTAAGAGAGAGAGAAAGAGACCTGGAGTGGGAGGGAGGGTCAGTGGGAGAGGGAGAAGCAGATTATTCACTGAGTAGGGAGCCCAATGCAGGGATCCATCCCAGACCCTGGGATCTTGCCCTGAGCTGAAGGTAGACACTTAACTGATTGAGCCACACCAGTGCCCCCTCACTCACTTGATTTAAATAACTAAGTAACACATTTCAGTTTCATTAATTGTTCTTCTGGTGCTCAACAACTTCTGTACACATCAGTTCATCCCCTGAGACTGTATTTTCTTGAAATATTTATTTTTGTCATGAATTTATGTGTTGTTTCCTTTTAGAATATATAGGACTCTCAACAATTAAGGAAAAAAAATTGTCGGAAAGAACACTCTTGCAGGTGTTTAGTAGAGTTGGCTCTGCCATTAAGAATGAATGTCATCAAGGAATGCCTTAATTAATACCCTGATCTCAAAAATGAAGATGTTGAATTACATTATATGATCTCTAAGTCTCTCCTACCTCTGAAAAATACATGCTTCTGGGAAAAGCTAGTTGAATGCTATTATTTGATCCTGCCTTCAACAAGCTTCTACTTAAAGTTGGAAAAAACAGGGGCACCTGGGTGGCTCAGTGGGTTAAGCCTCTGCCTTCAGCTCAGGTCATGGTCTTGGGGTCCTGGGATCGAGCCCTGCATTGGGCTCTCTGCTCAGTGGGGAGCCTGCTGCCCACTCTCTCTCTGCCTGCCTCCCTGCCTACTTGTGATTTCTCTCTCTTTGTCAAATAAATAAATAAAATATTAAAAATTTAAAAAAAATAAAGTTGTGAAAAACAAAATGTAGAGATGGACATTATGAAATTATCTATCTGAACTTACTTATGACTTTATTGCTTTAGATGAATTATATTTTATGCACATCAAAATTACCTAAAGTTTAGTAGTTTGTAATATAGTATGTCTTATTTGTTTCTAAATGAGCCCAGAGGTGAAATAGCCAAAGAAGAGAATGATTGACAAAGAAAGAGAATTCCAACTATATATCAACTCTGTCATAATTTTATTTGGCATGAATAAGCTAGCCTATGTACTTGTAGAGTGTCCTTTTCATGGAGTGTGTTTTTTGTGTTTTGTTGTTTTGTTTTGTTTTTTTAATTAGAAAGCACATTCCCTTCAATAGGACTTAGAACCATCTGCTCACTTTTATGATGGGTGAAAGAGAATTTGTACAAGCGGTCCACTGTTTTAAAAATTAATACAAATCACTATAGCAATGATAATACTTTATAGTATACTATGTCCTATTTTATAACAATCCTTGAATTTAAAAGGACACTTATAATGAATGCAAAAGCATTTGTAAAATATACAGAATAAGCAACTTGCCCGAGCTCACATTGCTCCTAAACAGTTATGATTTGCACATTTTCTCATTTTTCTTTTTTTATAATTTAATTATTTTTTTTTCAGTGATCCATTGTTTATGCACCACACCCAGTGCTCCATCCAATACATGCCCTCCTTAATACCCACCACCAGGTTCACCCAACCTCCCACTCCCCTCCCCTCCAAAACCCTCGGTTTGTTTTTCAGAGTCCACAGTCTTTCATGGTTTGTTTCCCCCTCAGATTTCCCACAACTCACTTCTCCTCTCCATCTCCCAATGTCCTCTGTGTTATTCTTTAAGCTTCACAAGTAAGTGAAACCATATGATAATTGACTCTCTCTGCCTGACTTATTTCACTCAGCATAATCTCTTCCAGTCCCGTCCATGTTGATACAAAAGTTGGATATTCATCCTTTCTGATGGAGACATAATACTCCGGACCATATCTTCTTTATCCATTCATCTGTTGAAGGGCATCTTGGTTCTTTCCACAGTTTGGCAACTGTGGCCATTGCTGCTATGAACATTGTATGTCGGAAAGGGAATTCAGGCTAACAATTATCCAGGCAATGGCTAGTATGGAAAAACCCATTAATGACAACATAGAATTTCTAAGGGCAGAAGTAAAAGCTGCCTTTGAAGAAGTTAAAAATGCTATCAATGAGATCCAATCTAATCTAAATACTCTAACAGCTAGGGTAACTGAGGCAGAAGATAAAATTAGTGATTTAGAGAACAAACTGATAGAGAAAAAGGATCAGGAGGTGGCATGGAAGAAACAACTTAGAAGCCATGAAAACAGAATTAGGGAAATAAATGACGCCATGAAAAGTTTCAAAGTCAGAATTATTGGGATCCCTGAGGGGGTGGAGAAAGAGAGAAGACTAGAAGATATAGTTGAATAAATTCTGGATGAATATTTTCCCAATCTGGGGAATGGAACCACTATTCATGTCTTAGAAGTAGAAAGAACACCCCCAAGATCAATGAATCTAGAAAGATCTTGAGACACTTAATTGTGAGACTGATGAGTCATAATTTTCAGAGCTTCTGAAGGCAGATAGGGGGAAGAGATTCCTTATGTACAGAGGAAGGTCCATCAGAATAATGTCAGACCTGATCACAGAAACCTGGCAAGCCAGACAGGGCTGGCAAGACATATTCAGGGCATTAAGTGAGAAGAACATGCAGCCAAGAATACTTTATCCAGCAAGGCTGACATTCAAAATGAATGGAGAGATAAAGAGTTTTCCAGACTGGCAAGGTTTAAAAGAGTATGTGACCACAAAGCCGACGCTACAAGAAATATTAAGGGGGGGTTCTATAAAAGAAAGAACCCAAGAGTGACATAGAACAGAAATTCACCGAGACAATCTATAGAAACAAGGACTTCACAGGCAACATGATGTCAATAAAAACGTATCTTTCAATAATCACTCCCAACGTGAATGGCCTAAATGCTCCCATAAAATGGCAAAGGGTTGCAGGTTGGATAAAACAACAGGAACAGTCCATTTGCTGTCTACAAGAGACCCATTTGGAACCTAAGGATACATCCAGACTAAAAGTGAAGGGATGGAGAAGCAACTTTCATGCCAATGGGCCTCAAAAGAAAGCTGGGGTAGTGACTCTCATATCAGATAAATTAGATTTTATTTTATTTTTTTGAAGATTGTATTCATTTATTTGACAGAGAGAGAGTGATCACAAGTAGGCTCTGCCTCTCTAGGCAGGCAAAGGGGGGGGGGGGGAAGCAGACTCCCTGCCAAGAAGAGAGCCCAATGTGGGGCTTGATCCCAGGATCCTGAGATCATGACCTGAGTTGCAGGCAGAAGCTTAACCCACTGAGCCACCCAGGTGCCCCAAGATAAATTAGAATTTAAACTAAAGACTGTAGTCAGAGATAAAGAAGGACACCACATCATTCTTAAAGGGTCTATCCACAAAGAAGATCTAACAATTGTAAATATTTATGCTCCCAATACGGGAGCAGCCAACTACATAAGACAACTGTTAATCAAGATAAAGAGTCACATTGATATGAATACATTAATAGTAGGGGACCTTAACACACCACTCTCAGTAACAGACGGAGCATCCAAGCAGAAAAACAATAAGAAACAAGAGTATTGAATGACACATTGGACCAGACGCACCTCATAGATATATACAGAACATCCCACTTTTCAAATGTTGAAAGACACCTCCAGACACATGGACAGTTTCTCCTCTTCCTTTCTCTTCATTATCTTCTTCTGAAACTATCTAACTGATCTTCAATTTATGGATGATTTTTTCTCTCATATTTTCTGACTCTTTATGTTCTACATTTTGGAATTTTTATTTGTTTGTTATTAAATATTTTTCAACCTTTCTGGTGACTTCTTTCTGTTTTGACAAATATATTTAAAAATCCAAGAGTTCCTTCTTGTTTTCCGATGACTCTTTTTTAATAGCATATTAAAACACAATAAATAAATAGTGTGTTTTACTTTATAGGTATAAAATTTCCTTCAAGTTTTATAAATATTGACTAGATTGTTTTACCTTCTCTGTTCCTGAATCACCTCATTTCCCTTTTGATAAGCTTTTCTATTTGTGTGGATTATTTCCTAAAGGCCTTATGACCCTTTGTTATCTTTTCATATTTAAAATCTAGGCAAAAGAAAGGGTTACTGAGGACTCTGTAGGCTTGGGTGGATTTTATTTGTTGGATGCTTTAATTTAGCATAAATGGGTCTGAGTTGACCATTACAGTGGAGGCACCCTCTCTTAGATGGTAGAATGTGAAGGGTTTTTCTCTAGGTCACTGGCATTCATACTATTTACATTATTTTCTTCAAATAATACCTCTACTTCTACAGGAAAATAAACAGAAACAAAAACCTGTATTTCATTTGTTGTTGTTTAACTGGGGAATAAACATCTAGCAGTCAGGTATTTTTCACACAGGTGTAGGAAAGAGGGCTATCAACCAATCCTTATGCAGACCTGTTATTAATACCTCTGATTTTTTAACCCACTTCTCAGCTGTCTACCGGTCCTGGTTCTCTCTTAGGCAGGTGCATTTCCTGTTCTGACCACAGCAATCTCGCTGTTGATGCTCTCATGATGTTCTTACACTTTGTTTCTCATGTATTCTTCCATCTGTGTTTTATCTTCCAAAAACTGGTTGAAATCTGTAGGTAGATAGTATCTACCTCTTGCTTTTAGGATTGTACCATTTTTTATAAAACTTATACTTATTTTAATGGATATGGGCTATGCATTAAGACCAGTTCTGCTTTAGGTGTAACCTCCTTCTGTAAGCCAACCTCCTGCAGGATAAAGTGGCCTTCATGTAGGTGCCAAATGTTGGAAATGCCCCCAACACTTAAGTCTGCAATCTGCCATATGCAGTGAAGGAAATGGGTTGCTTCCTGATTCAATTCTTGTACTTCCTGTTGATATTACAGTGAATTTCTATAACAGTTGAGATAAGTATTGTGTTTTCAAGTTACCTGTAGTACAAAGATGATTGAAATACCCTGAGACCAGTGTAAGTTCAAGTTTTTCGAAGTGCTTTTATATTCTCTCTTCAAAATTAACTTTTCTGTTCATTAAGGAATATGTCTCCAGAAGTGCAATCCTATGATTTTTATTTGAAGCAAGATATACATTAGATGGTATATTTTTCTTTTCGATTCTTTTTTATCTCTCTTGTTGGCTTGCTAGCTATAACTCTTCACAATAAATTCATGGTTGCAGGGCACCTGGCTGGGTCAGTCAGAAGAGCATGTGACTCTTGATACTGAAGTGGTGAGTTCAAGTCACATGTTGGGTGTATAGATTATATATATATATATATGAATATACACACATACATAACTTTAAGACCTGTGTAAAAATAAATTAATTAGTTAATGGTTGCGTTAGAGTTTATAGTATGTATTTTAGTTTGTTGTAGTCTACCTTCATGTGTTATATACCACTTCACATCTTATATAAGAACCTTACAATAACATGCTTTTTCCCTTCTGACCTTTATGCTATTATTGTCATATTTTTACTTTCATATATGCTATACAACTGACATTATACTTTTATTATTACTGTTTAAAATATTAGTTATCTTTAAAGAGATTTAAATAAGAAACTTTTGTGATATTCTTTCCTTCAAAATTAGTTTTTGGTTCTTTCCATTTTTTGCATAGATCTATATTTACATCTGGTAAAACTTCCTTTTCTAAAGGTTTCTTTCAATATTCTTTATACTGTAGATCTGCTGGTGATAGAGATTTTTCAACCATTTACATATATAAATCTTTATTCAATGCTGTTTGTAAAGATATTTCACTCACTTTTGAATTCTAAATTGGCAGGTTTTTTTTTTCAGTACTTTAAAAAATGGTGTTCTACGATCTTCTCACTTTACTCTTTCCGATGATAAATCTTCTATAATTGTTATCTTTGTTTCTCTGTATATTGTGTCATTTTTCCCTCCCTCTGGTTACTTATAAGATTTTTCTCTTTATCATTGGTTTTGAACCATTTGATTGTTATGCACCTTAATGTAGCTTTCTTCGTGTATCTTGTGTTTGGGATTTGCCAAGCTTCTTAAATCTGTGGGCTTATAGTTTTCACCAAATTTGGAAATTTTTTCAATCATCTCTTCAAATGTATTTTCTGCACCTCACTCCTTCAGAAACTCCAATTATGTATACATTGAACCACTGGAAATTGCCCCATAGCTTACAAATGTTCTTTTTTCTTCTTCTTTCTTTCTTTCATTTGAATTGTTCTTATTGTTATCCTTTCAGGTTCATTGATTCATTGATCTTTCTTTTACAATGTTTAACCTGTCATTAATATCATCCAATGTATTTTTCATCTCAGACATTATAAATTTCAAACAGCAAAAGCATTATTTTTCTCTTTCTTATACTCTTCATGTGTTAACTTTCAACATATATGGAATACAGATATAATAATTCTGTTTATGTTCTTATCTGTTAATTCTACCACCTATGTCAATACTGGGTTGGTTTTGGTTGATTGATTAATATTTCTGTTTCTTTCATAATGACTAATTTTTTAATTGAATGCCAAAATATTATGAGTATTAAGTTGTTGGAGCTAGGTAATTCTATATTTTTAAAAAATAGTCCAAAGCTTTTAATGCACTTAAGGTATTTGGAAATAGTTTGGGCCTTTGTGTCTTGAAATTGAAATTTTTTATATGAGATCAGAGCAACATTCAATCTAGGACTATTTTTTCCCAATGCTAAGGCACGATATCCCTAAGTACTCCACACTTATGAATCTTGAGGTTTTCTGGTATGCCTGATGGGAACAAGCACTAGACCAACTGTGTATGACTTCTGAGCACTGTTATATCTAATCCTTTCAGGTGGTTCTTTTCATAGCTTTGGACAGTTCCTTATATCCATATGCATATCAGTATTCAGTTAAATTCTGGAGGAGAACCATCTATAGTTCTCTGGATTTTTTTTCTTTTTTTCTGTGAAGTTCTCTCCTTTCCAGAGTTCTGTCCTGCAAACTCTAGCTGCTTTGATTTTCCCAGACTCTCAGAACTATCTCCTCAACTCAGGGAGTACACCAGGCTCTGCCCAGATCCTCCTTCCCTATGCTGTGGACTGGATCCTCTCTTCTGACGGCAAGCTGGAGTAATCATAGGACTCACATTGTTTCCTCTCAGGGACTACTGAACTTCATTGACTGATGTCCAGTGTCCCACAAAGTGTTGTTTTATGTATTTTATCCATCTTTTTGCTGTTGTTTCAGGCAGAAAGTTAAATGTGATCTTGGTTACTCTATCTTAAGCCATCAAATTATGTGTTTCATGGTACCCGGAGGTCATGGAAGTCCCTAGAAGGAATAACAGTGTGGTATACAGCACAAGAGCAGCAGAAGTTGGGGACATAAAGAAATCAAAAGGACTGTGATGATGGGTAACTTTGAATTAAAGTCATATAGATGTCTGACTAAAGGCCTAAGAAGTCTAAGGAGTGGAGGAAACTACAAAATCTGGGATTTAAGGACATCTAAATTTTCTGGAATCCTAGAAGGGTGGGGCTTATAGTCTAAACAGCTTTCTTGGGGCACCTGGGTTGTCCAGTTGGTTAAGCTACCAACTCTTGATTTCAGCTCAGGTCATGATCTCGGAGGCCTGGGATCTCAGGCTCCCCACTCAGTAAGGAGGCTGCTTCAGGACTCTCTCTTTCTTCCTGCCCTACACCAAACCTCAGTCTCTCTCTCTCTCTCTCTAAAATAAATAAGTCAATCTTTAGAAAGAAAGAAAGAATGAAATAGTCTTCTTTGTACAAAATAAGAACAAATGTTTCTTGATGATAGCACTTTTAGAGTATGAAGCATGATAGATATAAAGACAGAGAGAGAGATAAAAATAGTTAACATTTATAGAGTTCTTAGCTGAGCATTTTAACAAATGTTAACTCATTTAATCTTTTCAACAACGCTGTGATATGGAAACTAATATTATTCCCATTGTGTATATGATAAACCTAAAGTGCAAAAAGATTAAAATTTTGCCCACATTCACATGACCTTTGAATAGAAGAAGCTGATTTGAACTCATACTCTACCAATTCTCTAGCTAGACAAATAGAGAAAAATAAAAGCACACAGCTTCTGTGTTTAAGAGAAGCTAGTTTTCCATATCACACCCTGGGTATTCTGTGGTAGGATAGTATTGTTCCGCTTTTACTTAGCTTCTACTTCCTATCCCTTTGTGGAGTCTTCACTTTTAAGAAGCAGAAATGTTGATCAGATTCAGATTCAAAGCGAGAAAGAAACTCAGAAACCTCAGAAGTGATGATTTCAAAACAAAGAAGCAAGTGGACATATAGGAAGCCTATTTTCTAGAAGACAAGGTCAAGATTTCCTGAAAATATCTTTATGATGTGTATTCTGAAAGTCTATGTCAAAGTGATTCCCACTGTTTTCGAATTCTAAGACCCTATCATTTTATTTGAATCTCAGAGCACTGTGCAACATTAAAAAACTTAAGTGATATAAAATCAAAGATCTTACTAAGAAATTAGAGAAGGGTACCTTTTGAGATAATTGATGGCACGCCATGGTTTTGGGATCACTGGAATTTCAAATTATTTATTAAAATTAGAACATCCTTAGGAGATGATTGCAATGTAATTCATCTACTTAAGGATAACTCATATCTGTATATGGAGGAATACAATTTAAATATGACTTCCTCACACTGATTAACACACTTCTTGCTATAGCTAGCCAGTCCAAAATCAACAGGAGTTTTAACATTTATAATGGTGTCTCTCCTTCTGGAGAAGATTACACCAGTGAGCACCACAGACGGGACTTCAAGAGAGTAGGTTGCAGAGCAGTTGTGTCAATGATTCTGTTCATGAACTCTGACCATCCTCATGCTCAGTCCTCCAGCCTCTTCTCTTCTTTATCTCTACTCAACCCCATGGCAATACCATCCAATCTCATGGCACTAATAACAATTTTATATTGAAAATTCTCCAAAGTTCTTCTTTTGTCAAGACCTCTCCCTCTTAAATCAAACAGCCTCATTAATGTTCCATTTGGATACGCAACACGCATCTCAAACTTGACATGTCCTAACTAAATGCTTGAGCTTCTGTCCAAATCCACTCTCTCTCATCTTCTCCATCTCAGTGAATGACAACTGAATCTTAACAGGTTCTCAGGACAAACACTCTGAGGACCAATTCTCAGTTTCTCTTTTTTTTCTCACATTCCACTTTGAATATTCACATCAGAAAATCCTCTGTATCTGACCACTTCTCACATTCTATACTGCTACCCAAGCCAGGAACATCTCCACCCTGGATTATTGTAATGCAATTCAAGGGATCTCCTTGATTTAGCTCTTGTTCTCCTATAGCCTATAAAAGAGTAGCCAAGAAAATGGCAGAATATGCCCATTTTCTGCAAATCTTTAATGGCTTCCTCTCACTTAGAGCAAATGCAAACGTCCTTACAATGGTCTACAAAGCCATTAAAAAATGGGCCTTCTATCCCCTTTCATATCTTGTCTTCTATAGCAGCGCTTCCAGCAAAATATAATTGAACCACATGAAAGCCACAAGTACAATTTAAAATTTTCTGGCAAAAGTTAAAAGAAGCACATAAAATTGATTTTAATACTTTATTTTATTTGATACAATAGATCCAAAATATTATCTTTTCTACAGGTAATCAACAAATGATTATGTATGAGATATTTTATACTTTTTATGCAGATTCTGAAACACAGTGTGTATTTAATGCTTAAAATTCACCTCAATTCAGACTAGCCACATTCCAAGTGTTTAATAGGTGCTTGAGGCCTGGGGCTGCCATATAGGACAGTACATTTCTGCCCCTTTTACTTCTCCTTCATTGTGTCCCCATTAAACCTGGCATGTTCCTAAGGCACTTGCCTTGCTCACTTCCACTTAATAAAAATTTTTAGTGACCTTAATGTTAGGAAACAAAATCCTGAATGTTTGAAGAAGTACAAGCTTTGTGCTGTGGTCATCATAGTGGGTGGTGGACAGGGTTTCCAGGGAAATTTTACAAGAGAATCCTGTCAGTCAAAAGCCTGATCACCCCCCTGGACTGGACAGAGAAGGGTAGGAGTAAAAGTACAATGAGAACAGTCTCTATTAATATAATGAGGTCTTGACACAATCATAATAAGAATTTTGGAAGAATCTAGGATATTTTCAAATATATTTTTGGTCCGTGCTATCAGGAAGTCCTCTTCATTTTTAAGGCCTTATTTTTTTTTCCTTCTTTATATTTAATACTATGCTTGAGGAAGTCAAGCAAATCAATCAATATTAGTCAAGCAAATCAATCAATATTAGTGAATACACGAGAATAAAAGAACCCTTGTGCATAGGTATATGTACATTCTATATCGTCTGTCCAAATTGTAAAATTTGAAAGTAACAGGCTGTACACATAAGCAATATTCATAACACAAATATGCATAGCAACTCAGGAATTGTGACCTTTTAAAGGCAATGTCCCCTTTTGGGTACTATGTGCTAATCAGCCAACTGAAATCTGTGGATTCTGAACAGATTGAACACGTGCATGAAAAACATTTCTAATTTTTGTATTATTAAGATTTTATAAGACACATAATGATTCTTTGGCGTACTTTGTTACCATGCTCATTATAAAATCTGCAAAAAAGGATTAAAATAAATCTCAGATGTCAACACAATCTCCTGGGCAATTCTTCACTAGACCAAATGATGCCATCCACGACTGCATTATCTATGAAGCTGAGAATGGCTAATGAGGCCCATCTATTGTGATAGAACCTGGGCTATGCTGAAAGGCCTTTTCTCTCTTCCTAGCTAAGGGCGGTAGTCACTCATGCCTGTGGAGAGAGGCTGACTTTTACAGTTAAAGGCAACAATGAGAAGAAGAGCCAGTGTGTTCTAGGACCAGAAAATTTCCAACTTAAGATAGCCTCTAAGCTGTATGGACAATCCTTACAGTTCAATGTCACCTCCCTGAAGGCAGGAGTCTGTATCCTTTCTGTTCACTCATATTTCCCAGGACAGTACCTGACACACAGTAAGAGCTCAAAAGATACGTACAGATGAATATACATACTTGGATAGACATATATGCATATATATACTAATATCATTGAAATAAATATTAAAATTGTGTTTATGCCACCCAAAACCATCACATGCATCCCTAATCCTTGTACTACCTGAGCATTATGTTTGTCATTTCTTGGAAAACACTGAACAGTATGATTTTAAATACCATTTTTAGCTCCTGTATTTAGCGACTTGTTTATTCTGTTACTTTCAGCCTCCTACTATGGTTTCAGATGTCTCTAAATAGCATCCCAGTTATTTGTGTTTTCATCTATAATTATTTTCTCAAAAAGGATTTCTTAAATCCCTATGTAGTTTTTAAAGAAAAAAAAAAAAAGCCTTTGAAAAACGTGATTTCTCTTTCCCTATCTGGAAAATTCTGTGATGTGTCCTTAGAAACCAGTAGGATGTGAATATATCACTAAGAATATGGAGGCAGAGTGTTTCAAAGACAGCAGAAAAGAGTGAGCATTAATTTTAGTTCTGCTGCTAACTCTCTGAGTCAGTCTAGGCAAAGTTTTTATTATTGGTGGTGGTGGTATATTTGTTTGTTAGTTGTCTTCCTGGTCCTCTGTTTCTTACAAGTACATGTAGAGAATTGGGTATTGTGTGGGTCCCCTAGCATATTTTCAAACTGAATTTTCAGGATCCTAGGAAATGTATCTTAACCAAATATATGCTGGTATGACTTGCTTTAGAAAACCTCAGCTAGAGACTGACAATGGGTCTGACTACAAGGAAGACTGACAGTGTGTGCAAGGCTCCACTTTTCTTAAAGGAGTGAACATACCTGTGTGATCAAGAGTACAGGTAGGTAAATCCCTCTTCTGTCATGTAATAGCTATGAGGTCAAAAGTCACATTGTCTCCTTAATCATTCATTAGATAGAAATAACTTAAAATATTTGCAACCTTACCCAGAACATTGCAGAATCCAACTGCTAGCTTTTACAAGTGTTCTTATCAGAAAGCGTCTCAAGTCAAATGATAGAATAGAACCAACAAATAACCCCTGTCAAGGGAAAAGAGACTTACCAAAAGGAAAGAACTGGTCCAAGTTGGACAAATGGCTATTCATGTCCTCTTCAGGCTAAATTGTTGTTGAAATATGCTGAGACTTGTACCACTGTTCACAAGATTTGACCTCAAGTAGTTGTTTTCATGCCATTCCAAGTGGTAGAATGGAGAACTTCAAAACAAATACATTGACAGCCCGCCCCATTGTTTGATACCATCCATGTTGTTCTTCTCAGTAAAAGAGAGTGTTTGGGGACAAAGGGTACCCTTGGTTCCATGTTAAGACAACTATCCATATTCCAGTTTATTTCCTAAATAAAAAGCATGGTTGTCTTTCTACCGTCATGGTCTCAAAGGCAAATTCTTTGTTTCAGAGGTTGAATGGGCTATTTCCAGACATGCCTGATTACATGCCTTGCATATCTAAGTATATTGACAATTTCATTTTACTGAGTGCAATAATCCATATCAACAGCTCATCCCTGTTTTGAATTATAAAATGCAGTTATTTAAAAAGCCAGGTATAAGCAAACTTATCTTCTCTTAGTCCTTCAGGGATTGGACTAGGTCCAAGAAGATGTAGAGCAGCTTCTTAAATTTAAGCACTTCCTAAATTGTCTTTTCACCAAAATGAGGCCACGTAAAAGATTAAGAGCTCTCTCCTTTTCTTCCTAAAGAAAAATAAAGGAAGGAAGAAAGGAAGGAAGGAAGGAAGGAAGA
The DNA here is from genome assembly GCF_963455335.1 of Martes martes. NCBI lineage: Eukaryota > Metazoa > Chordata > Mammalia > Carnivora > Mustelidae > Martes > Martes martes. Next base: position 166,230,101 of record NC_137890.1, read on the forward strand.
AAGAAAGAAAGATTCAAACACATAATTACATTCTAATTTAAAACTCTAACTGAGTGCTCTTGTATGCATAAGATGTTCCACTTTTCTTAAGGGACAATATTCTTATTAGTCACACAAGCTGTCTAATCATTTAAGGGTAAGGCTTCTTCAAACCATATACCTTTGCTGTGATGCAAATGAGGGTGTAATTCTTTTTTTTTTTTTCTAAGTGCATCTCAGTTATGTACTTACATAAGCAACAGTCCAATATTGAGGCTGAAAAATGATACCTCCTTGACTAGAGTCAGTCTAAAGATGATTTCGGTTAAGTCTGTCTATATTTTATAAGTTAATATTCCTCCTGATCTAAATCCAGAGATTGATAAAAATGAAAAAACAAACAAACAAACAAACAAAAAAACAAGGGCACTCTTGATGTTAGGAAAGTAGAAGGCAAGTGATTGAACACATTGATTTTGGAACCCAGCAGAGCCATGTTTGATCTTAGGTGGGTAACCTAATCTCTGAGCCTCTCTCTCTCTCAAATGGGGATAATAACAGTATCTCTCAAAAAGGGATGCAGTGAAGATTACATGAGATAATACATCTTAGTGCTTTGAACTATTAACACCAAATAATCAATAGGTATTCAATATAATCATCACTGGTATGACCAAGGAATAATTTTGCAAGCATGAGACATACTACATTTAAACTTCTAATCTCTCTTTCTCTCTCTAATCAAAGGCCTAAAGGGAAAATGGGAAGGAAACTACGATTCTCAGAGTAACTGCCGTGTTCCAGGTACTCTACATAGATTATCTCAACTAGTCATCATAGTATCCACATGGGGTAGAAGGTATCATGTCCATTTTAATAAGGAAGCTGGCTCAGAGAGAGATGAATGTAAAAATTCTGATTAAAGTAATCTGAAGAGAAAGAGGTAGAGACAGCACAAAACTGCTCAACCCGTATTTCCCTACTACAAAAAGTTCAAGTGTGTGTGCACATGCACGCGCGTGCACGTGCACATGCGTGCGCACACACACACACACACACACACACCTGTTTCTGAGATAACTGGGATATTTATTAGGGGGTACTCACAGACTTACACAGCCTAAGCATGGTTGCTTCTTCATTTAATCCTCAGAACAGCCCTGTGAGGTACTATCATTATTTCTTTTCATAAATGAGGAAATAGAAGGTCAGAACATAAGTAATGGGCAAAGTCAAAAGCTAGTAAGTGGTAGATTAGGGATTAAAACTGAGGTCTGTTTAATGCCATGATCCATATTATTTCTCCTATACCGGGACACCTTCTGCCAAAAAATAGGGTTTTTACATTAAAATGCATAAAAACTTTACTTTTTAGTCTCTTAATTTATGTAAGATTTTACTTTCTCTTGGAAAAATGAGCTGCCTCGTGGTGAAATTTTTCTTGTTGAATAAAAGTGATGAGAACTGGTTCTCTTTGAGCCTGGTGAAATGGATGAGTAACTCAGACGTGGGCATCCTGCTGGCTTATTTCTCCTGTATTAAGGCATCCAACAAAGGGGAAAGGTCCTATTTGATTTTAGCAGAATGTGGGATCCATGCTGCTCATTTGTCAGCTTCCTTCCTGTAGCAGCTCTCTTCCGCACAGCGAGGTCACAGTGCTGGCGATCTAAATGTTCACGACCTGCAAGGTGAACTTTAATATACCACATGTTTCAACTCGGAAATTTCAAATGAAACCTGCTCCTGGCTTTGTGTTTCCAAGCAGCTCATAGATCTTTGTCTGAAAGCATTGGGTATAGAAGTGAGTTCACAATGATATCTCAATAAATGGCCACAGAACCAAAGAATAAAGCAGGAGGTTCTCTGATTGACATTCTAACAGAGTGAGCAAGACTCCCTAAAAGGCTACCCTACCTCTTGGAATACCTTTAAAGAACCATAGCTGGGATTCTATTGTCTGCAAAAAGTATGATCATAAGTACCAAGTGTCATCAGTTCTTAAACTAGCATCTTGGTGGCCAAGTAGGTTAGACTAAAGCCATCTTACAGAGATTTCCACTACTCACAGTTTTTTGAAAATAAGATTTTGGGAGAATAAACTGAGATAAGAATATGCAGATTAGCATCAGCCCATACAACTTTCCTTTTCTTTTAATCAGAAGCTATCAATTAGGTGTACAAAAAGAAAAAAGCCACATTGAACTAAATATCCAAACACTAATTGGCTTTTTAAAGTTCTAGCCTCGTGAAGCTTTGTAATTTTAAAGATTTTAAATTGAAAATTATTTTGATTTTTTAAATGCTGTGCCTAAAGGTATTAACTAAAAAGCATTATCTTGGTTCTATATTTAAAGCTTGTCAGAGGAAACAAAGCTAATTATACACAGTATGCTGAAAAGTAAGTCTTAACCATGAATCTGTCGTTTAAGTGGAAGAAATACAAGTCTTCAAAGTGTCACTTTTCCGATCCTAGATCCCAATTAGAATTCCTAGCAGTTCTGGGTTCTTCTTCCCAAAACATCACTAAGACTGCTTAAACACATGTACAGGTTAACACCATGCACACACCACATGCAGGTATATTAAGAGGAAACATATGTTCTTAAATGTAAAAATGAGTGCTATAGAAGAATATAAATAAAAACAAATGGTACCTCTGAAGCAGCAACATTCATTCTAATGGCAATGGTTTTTATTGTTTTTTGTTTGTTTGTTTTGTTTTTAACAGACTGGCTCAGATTAGGTATAGAACCCTGCTCAAGTTATGTTGCTTATCCCCTGTTAACATGGACAGTAGCAACTGCCTCTAGCCCCTCTTCCCTCCTGCTGGTCCACCAGCCTGCTGCAAGAGATAACCTCCTAAGATTCAAGCTACTTGTGGTGGCCCTCGTCTAAGAAGCCTTCCATGGGTTGCTCTTGTTGGCAGAATCATGCCCCATCTCCACTTTGTGAAATTTATGGACCTTGAAGAGATTAATGATAGTATATTTCAGGATCCTTTCAAAAAAATACATTGCCCAGAAAATCCAGGCAGTACATCCTGATGAGCAGTTGTGTTGTATCAAACCCAGGGATGACTCCAGCCTTCCCTGTTGCTTCCCTGGGGACATGGCTTGTGATTAGGTTGCTGAATGTGGGAGCCAAAGCTTATAATTGTGGCTGAAAGTATTCCATCTGTATTTCATTAATTTCTAAGAATCATCTATGGAGCTATTAAAAATATGGATTCCCAGGTTCTGACTCCTCTCCCAAAGGTTCTGATCTGTTAAGTCTTGGATAAGATCCAGGGACCTGCATCTCAGAGTCCCAGATCTTCCCGATGCAACCCCGCCACAAATTGACATTTGGAATCACTCAGAATTTATTCTCCTCGTTTTACAGAGGTAAAAACTGAGACTGAGAGTAGTAAAGTAATTTCCGAATGCTCAGCAGAAATCTGCTGCAAACCAGAACTGGAACCCAGCTCTCCCAAATTCTAGTTCTCCCCTGCCAGTGAGGCTGCCTATGCTGGAAGCACAGGGCCCACCTGCGGCAATCACTGTGCTGCTTCCTACAGCTCTTCCTTGATCCCACAAGGAATCTGCCACTGCAAATCCACTTTTTCATGAGGACAGAATTTCACAGAAAAGCCTATCCCAGGTCAATGCAAGAAAGTCATTTCACAGGAAGCATTTTTCAAGCTCCTCTAATTCATCAGTGTTCTTTGCCTCATTCATTCTGTCTGCAGAGCGGGACTTGAAATGGCTCTCTTCGAAGGGTCTGTTAGCATTATCCAAAGAATGGACCGTGATAAAAAATTCATTCTCACCACTCAAACTGCTTTGTGACAGATAATGTAAATGTAAATAACAATATATGTATTCATTTCTGTTACAGCATTAGCCTCAAAGACAAAATTGAAAAATCAGGTTGTCAGTTCATAATTTAGCATCCTCATGAGAGAAGTTTATGTATGTCATATAAATGCCTCACAAGTTGACATTTGTTTTGGGCCAGCTGAGATACATTTACCCTTAACTTGAGCTGAAATGTATACTTGGAAATGAATTTGATCCTCATATGAGATTCTTTCTCTGGTTAACCTTCTCAAAAAAAAAAGAAAACTTGACATGTTTGATAGATTCATTAATTCATTCTGGATGAAACTAGTTTTATGTGCTCAAACAGAAACATCTTAAATACTCCTCTGCTTGACTTAACTAATTTTATGTAGCTCCATTTACTTCCATGGAATAGTGTAAGTACCAGGGGAATTGGATTCATGGTCTGTTTCACAATAAGAAAATGTGCTTGGTAGGGGAAAAAGTCTTTAAAGACATTTCTAGCTCTGGATTATAAAATTAGTGCTTTTATCACAAATAGGTCAACTTATTCAAGTAAGACTTAATTATTAATTCATCCATTCAACAAATATATATTGAGTACTTAGTGTGGACTCCAAAGTGCTGGGCACTGGGACATAACAGTGAGTAAAAACACATTTCAATGGATACACAGGGACTTCCAAGGGAGTACACACATTAAGCATATAACCACACAGAAAGGAAATTCATCATACTAAGAAAGGGTAGATTGAAATGCTATCAGTAAAGTCAGAAAAATATTTTGAGAGGAGCCAACAACCCAGGTGAGACTGGAGGAGTGAGTGGTTTCTAACTAAGGCAAAGAGGGAAAGAATGTGTATGCATGATGCAGGAACACCATGACCAAGGAACATAGAGCCCAGTTCTAAAGAAACACTAAGAATTCCTCAGTCTAATAATGAGGTGTTTTTGTTCTTGTTCTTGAAGCCAGAACTTGGGCTTGTACCAACTCTGTAGGTCCTTGGTTACATGGCAGTGTGGTTGAATGGACCGAGTACTTGAGAAGAAGACCTGGGGAGATTGCTTTAATCTCCATGGTTCTGAGCCTCTATATCTGCAAAGTGAGGTTAGTAAAGCCTAGGGCCATAGGAGGATTAAATGAGATCAGGTGTGTGCAGAGATTTATGAACTGAAAAGTAATATACAAAAGTGAAGGATTAGAAAAGATTACAGTGACTAATTCTTCCAGTATATAAACTAATCCCTGGTAAAAATTAAATTGGATATCATTAAGGTGACTCTGTGATCTGTTACACGACAAGCATATTATTTTCTCATGGTACCATTCCAACTAGGACACTAGTTCTCTACACCTTAATCTAAAGTCTGTCAGGGACTTAAGGACAAAACTCTGGCTTCAACACCAAATGGCTGTGTAACATCTGTCCAGCCCTAATAGCCACCACGTAAAGATCACAGAGCTCTGGATAACACAGGTTTTGCTTAACATGACAAGGGTAACCACAAATATTTCCTGAGCTTCTTGCCCATAAGTCTTTGGACTGACTAGCAAAATTCTGTTGTTATCCTCACCCAGAATCTCTTTATTCCAGGTCTTCTCCAGGCCACTGTAAGACCCAAAGGGAATTATATTGCACAAGAATGTTTTAACAAAGTTATAGTGTGGTTATAAAATTAACATCAAGGAAATTCTTCACTAATTAATCTAATTAAAGATTGAAAATTTCAAGAAGAGTAGTAGATGGAAGGTGGAAGAAAGGAAAGTTGATATATCTAAAGAACAACATGTGGCTTGAGGGTTTTTAGGGAAAGGGGGATGGTCACTCTGGTCAGGAATTCGATAAAGGGAAATTAACAAATTATGGCTGCAGTTATGTTCGCTCAATCTAGATAGGTTGAATGGATCATTTGGTGGAAACAGATACTTACAGTGGTACAGAGGGTTAGAAATTCTTCTTTCTGGAAAGAATGCATTCCTGCCCTTGTTTATTTTCTCTAGGAGCCACATTACTGCCCTCAGGAAATAGGGTTTTTAGGAAAAGAGGGGCAAAGCTTAACTTCTGCAGAAATTCCAGTCACAGGAAGAGCCTCACTTGCCCTCATTTTACCAGGCACCAATGCCTCTAGGAAGAATGAGCTATTGATTAGACAGGGCAACCTGCTATTGCTTGAGGAGTTTCTCTGCTCTACTGACCAGGGTCAGCCAGGTAGGATCACTCTACAGTAGCCTGGTAGAAGTCAGAACAATAAACTGGATCTATAATCATTATTAAAGTATCCAAAGATGGGCGTCTGTGTGGCTCAGTTAGTTAAGTGTCCAAATCCTGATTTTGGCTTAGGTCATGATCTCAGGGTCATGAGATCAAGCTCTACATCAGGCTGTGATCTCAGGGTCATGAGATTGAGCCCCATGTCAGGCTCTGCACTTAGCATGGAATCTGCTTATCCTTCTCCCTCCTCTGCTCCACCCCCCAAAGAAATAAATAAATAAAATCTCTCTCTCTCTCTCTCTCTCTTTTTTTTTTTTTTTTTTTTTTTTTTTAAGTATCCAAAGATGTCTCTGTTTGTTGTGAATAGATAGAAGAAAGAAGCTTGGGTTGCCTTTTCTTAGTACAAACCTAATTTGCATAATCAGATACAGTTGCGTCTCAGTATCACTTTAAAGTGGTGGTGATTCCAAGGCAAAGCCAATTCCCTGTCTTTCAGTCCTGGGTTGAAGAACACCCAGATTCTTATTAATTTGGTTTTTCTACCACACATCACACTACACACATGCGCATGTGCATGCGTGTGTGTGTGTGTGTGTGTGTGTGTGCGCGCGCGCGTGCGCACAGATCTTATCTTCAGGCTTCCCTGTCTTTGCTGGAGAGCCACTGTTTCTGATCACATTCATTATTCATGCATCTATGATATGGTCTCTTAATATAGCCTAGGTCAATCTTGCAACTATCTACATCAAACTCGAGAACCTCCTAGGCATAGCACCAATATAATGAAGATAGAACTTTACTTCACATGGGAAATCTTTGACTATTCCAAAGAATAGGAAAGGTTTCCCTTCCTGTGAGCAGAGAAGCTTTCAGTGGTACTTCCTGACACTGTATTTTCCATAAATACCCTATTAACTTCCCATATTGCCTTCTGTTCACTTCTTGTGTTTGCTTTCCCAAGGAATAATTTTACAGCCCTCTTCATGTTACTCTGCTGGAAATTCTGATGTATTCCTCATTTCTACATTTTTCTCAATCCTTATATCTAATCAGTTTATGATTTCTATCTGTTGTACATTCTAAGTGACTCTCCTATCTATTCCTTTCCTCCAATTACTACATCTGATGCCTTAGTTTGGACCCTTTGATCTCTTTCTGAACTCTTGCAATGACTTTTAACAGGCCCCTGTCTCTGATCTGTCACTTTGTCAACCCATCCTTTACACTTTTCCCAGGTTTATCTTTGTAAACCAGAGTTTTGATTATGTTACTATTTTTTAAACTATTTGACGAGTCTAAATGTCTGTGCCCATGGTATAAAGACAAAAATCTTTTAAAGCTTTCATTGTCTGACCCCAATTCAACTTTGCAATACATCTCCTCTTCCATACATCTTAGAAAACAACTAGAGAAAGTTATTTGCTATTTTCCATGAAGACTATTTCTGTTTTTGTTTGCTGCTCCTTTAACCAAGAATACCTCCACACGTCCATCATTGTTCTCCATTACTAAAATGGAAAATGCACTTTTAGTCTTCAAATTCTAACTCTGATGGCAACAGCTTTGTAAAAGCCCTATTATTCTTAGTTTTAATTAATTGCTTCTTCTTGTGATCCCATTTTCCCTGTACATCTATTTTCCACTTGTTTCATTATAGTTTTGTGTTTAAACAGGTTCTCAATTATATTAGGAGCTTTATGATAGTCTTGGATGCCTTCTACTTATTTTTGTATTCCCTAAGAAGTATCTAGAGCATAGCAAATACTCAAGTAGATCTGAAGAGTTTAATAAAATGAAGAAGGAAATCTAATAATTTGATATATCACATTAGTATGAAAAATAATAAAACAAGATATTCTAAAAGATTTTCCAAAAGATGTTGACATTTCTAATTTTAAAAACTTTTAGAAAATTAGAAACAAAAGAACCTTGTTTCATCTTTAAAGATTCTCTCTTAAGTGGTAACTAACAGCGCTCAATTAAAAAAAAAGCAATTAATATGATAGTCCTGGTTCCCTATGATTTATTGCCTTACCTCCTGAGACCATATTGAAATGAAACCAATTTTTAAAGGAAGTTTAAATGCAAAAGAGGTTTTTCTAGAAATTTATTTCTAGAAGAATGAAATCATGGAGATGGGGAAATGGCATCTAAAAAGCTAGGCAAAAGGATGTAAAGCTGAAAACACTTAAATTAGAAAGATACAGTAAGAAACTGTCATTTTACCCACCAAAGTCTCAGAAAGATTTGAGGCTCAGAAACACCAGGTATAATGGAGGGAAGGAACAAGACATGAAACTAGCAGCAAGAGGAAGGAATGGGAAATTGGCATAGTTAATTCCATATGTTACCCTTTACACAAAACTGCTAGAAAGCTGGCCAATGTTTCTAAACAAAGTGATCAAAAAGAATAGGAAGCTGGATAAATTAGAAGACCTTAATTTCTGACATTCGGGGATCCCATAACATCATGAAAATTTCTCTTCCCAGTCACTCTACAATAAAGTTCATCAATCAAAAGCCTCATCTATTTACAAAAGTTGCCAAGGAGCTTTTTATTGCTACATTCCTAAAAATAGACAGCTAAGGATTACCTGACAATAGGAAAAATACAAATGTAAAAAAGGCAAAGATAAACAAAAAGAAAAACTGTTGTTAAACAAACAAAGATAATTTAGGGGAAAAAGAAAATTTTGACAATGCGAGATCTCTTTTATTCTTGGAAATAAGACTAAGACACCTTCCCTAATTACTATTATTGAAATTTGTTTTTGAGGATCCAGCCAAAGCAACAAGTAAAGAATTAGAAATAATGTGTTTATTGAAAGGGTGAGTGAAAAATAAAATTATTTATAGATTATAATATTTTTGAATGTAAAAGAAAAGATTTACAAAAGAACATTTTAAAACTAACGCGTGAGTATTAAGGTGCCAAATGCAAAATAAATGTACTTACCAGGAGGTTTCATTAAGCACTTTTCATGTGCCAAGCATTCTGCTACAAGTTTTATATACATTACTTAAGCCAGGATGTCAGCTTTAAAAACATAATGTGAGAACGGAATTCCAATTTATAATAGCAGACAAAAATATAAAACAAAAAGAAATGAATTTTAAAATCATGCCCAAGATTTGAAGAAAACTAGAACTCTACTGTGGTGTTTAATTTTATGTGTCAATTTAGAAGCAGTATTTGGGTGAGATTAACATTAAAATTGGTGAACTTTGAGTAAGACGACTGCCCTTCCTTATGTATGTGGGCCTCATCCTATCAAAAGAAATCTTGAGTAGGACAAAAAGACTGGTCTTCCCGAGTAAGAGAGAATTCTCCTACAAACTGCCTACAGACTTGATCTTCACCATAGCCAAGACCCCTTCACCTCCCAGGTCTCCAGCCTGTTGGCCAACACTGCAGATTTGGACTTGCTAGCCTCCATAATCTTGTAAACCAATTTCTTATAATAAATCTCTTTCTCCATGTATACACATCCTATTGATTCTGTTTCTCTGGAGAAATCTGACTAATATATTTTACTAAGACACTTGAACAAACGAAGACAAATACCTATATGTACCAGAATGAAAAGATAAAACTTTACAAGTGACCACTCTTTCTGATACAATGGCTTCAACTTAGTTCTCAGTAATATCTTGTTGTGATGGTTCTGAAACCAAAACTATTCTAAGTGCATATTTAAAAATTTGGATCATTTGAATAAAGATTAAGAATTTGAACATCTTAACAGATATAAAAACTGCCAATAAAAATACTATGATGGAAACAGGTTCTTTTGGTGCACAACTTGAATGATGGACAAATGGAAGACAACATACTTCCCATGTGGACAAAAATCTTCATTTATCTTGTTGTCTTGTTGGAATAGGAGGCACATTATCTATTCTGTTCACTTATTATGGACAGAACAAAACGTAACCTGGAAGTGCCTCCTCATCTATAAGTTGTTATTTTATGGAGAAGGAATGAAAGAATTAATTACTCAAAAAATTCTTCCAACAAAGTTGATGAACTAGTTTTGTGTGTGCGTTGCTTTGTTTGGTTTTTGTCACGTGAGATGTCATCTCAGAATTTATATCAAAAAAATTTCCAGTGGACTGAGAACAATCCACCAGCACTCCTTGTAAATGCAGCTGGTTCAGGAATATAGGAAGGGGCATCAGGGGTGTCTGTTGCACCATTCCTAGAGAAAAAGGAATCATTATCTTCAAAAACTCATTCGAAGACCTCTTATGAACCAGTATGGAAATCCTTACTACTCTAGTAGACAAACAAAAACACACAAAGAAGAAATCATTGAGCCCTGACTGGAACTATAGTTCAGCTAAATCTATGCATATTAGACAACAGGAAGAAAGGGGAGAGGATGAGAGATTTCTGGAAGGATACAGTGGGTGCAAGTATACGGAGACAAAACTTTTCATCAGTGAGGAAGGAGCTTGAATGAGGGCCAGAGTAGCACTAGGGCCTGAGACCTTGCAGGGAAGGTTGCTCCAGCTCTGGGTCCAACTACTCCCCTGATAGCCCTTTGGAAGAAGGTTCTGTGCATTTAACCACATTATCGGAGACACAAATAAACATCAGGCCTCTTCAACCTACTGCTGCCTCTCATCAAAACAAAGAACTGAGGTGTGCCTAGATAAGAAAAGCCATTTTCCTAGCAGCAGGAGAGAATTTTAAGTGTATGAAATCCAGACTCAAGTGGCCACAGTGGAGAGATAAGATACCCTGAGAGGTGTCTCAGTCATGTGGCTGCTGTTCATGGGGGGCACTGGAGGGGCAGGGCCAAGTTTGTACATGACTGAGATGAAGCCCTTATATTTCACAGCAAGGCAAGAGAAAGAGGAAGACCCAAGACTTAACCATTTGAAAATCAAGAGCTGCTCATCCAGCTCATTTAAAAACAATATTAGCGATTCCTTAATTAGGCTCCAGAAAACTTTAGGGTCCAGAAGAATTCTGTGTTACGAAAAAGAAAAGTAATGACTCTAGGGATGAAGGATGAGATAAAGCAGGCACTTCTTAGATTTTTCGTAGGCAGAGTTGTGAGGGAAGAACAAGAATAATTAACAAGCTTAGTTTTCTTGTTGTCATTCCCCCCGCCTTAGTGAATTCAAGACTTCATTCGTCACACATATCATTTGCTTGAATCAGGTTAGTAGATTTACGTGGTAGGTTCTCACATAAATATTACCAACCTCAGAGTTGTAGCTCTAGACAGCCTGGCAGGATCCTCCCCCTTCCACAGCATGCTACTGAGAAATGAGAAGTGTAAAGCACTTTGACAAACCAAATACTCATGTCGGTGCAGACATTCTAAGGCCCATGTCTAAGATGGCATTGACTCCATCCAAAGGTGTTCTCTTAGTTGCATCCCAACTATTTGTCAGATCCTTTCTGCCTCAGCTTTTATGCAAAAAAGGGGGGGGGAGTGAAATTTAGGGGGAAGTATGATTCAGTTTAAAAACATTTTCTCTTCATAATAATCATGGTAAACAGGCCATCTTTTTTTTTTTTTTAAGATTTTATTTATTTGACAGAGAGAGATACAGAGAGAGAGGGAACACAAGCATGGGGAGTGGGAGAGGGAGAAGCAGGCTTCCCACTAAGCAGCGAGCCCAATGCAGGACTCAATCCCAGGACCCTGGGACCATGATCCAAGCTGAAGGCAGACACCCAATGACTGAGTCACCCAGGTGCCCTGAAAACAGGCCATCTTAAAAGAATATTCAATATGATCTATCTACTTTCTGTGTTTTGCTATTTTGTTGTTGTTGTTTTGTTTGTCTCTCAAGATTTCTCCACAGACCTTATGTTTTTAAATAAAATCCAAACTTGACAGCTAGCAAACTATCATGTCAATAAATTTCCCTTTTATAATAACTTAATGAGTATTGCCAAAATACGTAAAAAATTACTCACCATTTTCTTTTATTGCTTATCAATGGAATATGCTATTTTCAAGTTCTGTTGACAGCATAGGTTTATTTAGTTTAGCCAGAGATATGCTGAAATATAATAATATTGTTTGCTTTTGTTTTTGTTTTTTAGTTTTCCCATTTTTTTCACAAGGGTAGCATAAGAAAATTTTCAACTCTAAGTCTACAAGAGTATTTCTATACATGCTCAAAAAAAAAAAAAAAAAAAGATCATTCTAAAGCTAACCAGAATGTTCTCTGAAATAATCAGTCTGGGTTCCATAGTGTAATGGTTAGCACTCTGGACTCTGAAATAATCAGTCTGGATTGTGTGGTCTATCTGGCAAGATACAAAGGACTTTATCAAGATGAAGGACTGTGGCAGACCACACTGTTCTGTCCTGCTATACAGAGATGTGTCTCTGAGGTGCATATTCATGGACTCAGAACATCAGGGCTAGACAAATCCTTAGATATTCTCTATTCTTCACTTTACAGAACGTGGTCCCATAACCTAGAAAGGGAAAGTGATTTTTCTAGAACCCATGATAAAGTTAGAGAAAGAGCCAGAACAAAATCACTATCTTTGGGAGAAGTTATTTTTGGTGGGTATAACTTGAGAATGGATTTGTATCTAGAATATATGAGAAAACAAAACAAAACAAAAAACCTCAGAAATCAAGGAGAAAAAAAAACTAATTAAAAATGGGAAAAAGTTATTGGTAAAGAAGTGAAAATGGATAGGAAGGTGATGGATAAGTGTCCTTCAAAGAATGATTGAGGCAATACACAGAAAAGAAACCTTAATGACCAACGTATTTTTTAAAGGTTGCCCATTCTCATCAGTAATCAGCAAAAATAAATAAATAAATAATAAACATAAATAAATGTATACATAAAGCAATAAGGTGACATTCCATACTCAAACAGAATGATAATAGCATTTGTTCACAAAAAGGAGGATAAAGGAGACCTTCCATACACTGATATTCAAAACATACATTTATACTGTGTGTTGGAACACACCATGACCTGCTACTTTGGAGGGCAATTTGAGAATATCTCATAAATCTCCCAAGAACCGAAACTGGAACTTCTAGGTACATTCTTTAAAGAAGCTCTGTGTGGTCAAGGAGACATTATAAACATACTTTGCAGCACTGATTATACTGTAGAAACACTGGCAAGAACTGAGTTCACTCCACTGGGGCATGGTTAAGCAAACTGACTGATATATTCATTCAATGAAAGGAATAGATCTATAGGTGTCAACATGGACTGATTTTTATGCTGATGCTCCACATCTCTCCTGACTCTGACTTTTATATCTCTAGGTCCTAGTCAGTTGTACCCCATGTCTATCGATGACCATAAAAAATTTCTTTGACCTCTCCATCAATTTCCACACACAAAAAAATTTCCTCCCACTAGGATTTTTGAGAGCATGAAGAAATTGCTGAAGATTTTGGGGAGATATGAAAGAGTCAAACTGGAAGCCCTTGGCCTATTCCCATTCGATATTCCTTTCTTAGCATCTTTTTCTGTTTCTTCACTGTCCCCATGACTGTCCCACCCTATGCTCCAAATTCCCTTTTTTGGTCCACATGCAGAGCTTCTTCAACCCTCCATGCCCAACCCCCCGCCCCCAACACACACACACGCACACACAGAAAGTCCACTCCAGAAGGTTTGGTGCCTTCTAAGACCCATATAAACTGGATTGTTGAGCAACAATTCAAAGTCTTCAGCAAAGTAGTTTACTAACCAAAATATCTCTATCCCTCGGAAAAATTCTGGTACCAGATCATAACTGAAGAATGTATTTGTCATTTCTTTACCAATCAACATTACTTTTTTGAAATTGGTCCCTTCTCAACTCTCATGAAGATTATTACTAATAAAGATTATGATGATGATCAGTAGGAGGAGGAGGATTATTGGTGGTGCATCAAACAACCAAAGGCATCTTAGCACCCAGGAAGTATAACAAATGAATAATTCAGTCAGGTGACACTTTGCTGAAAATGAGAAGTGTCAACAAAAAAACAGTAAGATTCTTTCATAGTAAATGATAGCTATGGTAGCAAGCTGTCCTTGTGAAGGCCCACACTTATCCACTTTTATAGATTATAATGATAAAACCATAACAAAAAATGTATTTGGGATAAAGAATATAACCCAGTTGGAAGTGCTTGCCCATATGATAGAGAAGATATTTAAAACATCTAAATAGTAATGAATAACTCTCTCGTAGTCTTGGATGTATTGTTTAAAATACATATTTTATAAGAAGAATGGCATATAACAACCATATGGCTAATAATTTACACAATCTGTAAATCATAGCTGAACCCAGGCATTTACTTTGTTATAAAGAAATATGGCAATTCATGCAATGATTGAGGAGAATTATGTGTTAAAGAAAAGAGAGCTTCATGTTTTGATTATGTAGGCAAGGAACGAAATTAAAGTGGCCCATGCTGATTTATGGCTAAGCATTCTGTGACTACGTAGTCAGACCTAGGAAATGTATGTTAGCTTTATTTATATCCAAGCATTTTCAAAGTGCCACATCAGCCCTAAAGAAGATGTACTATCGATTTGTTTATTGGAGAGCCATCTCAAATCAGTAGAAGCTATACATATGAGTAATTTTAAATTCTGAAATATGAATCTTGGCTTTCAGATTTTCATAAATGCCCTACATGGTATATAAAACATTTCATGTTATCCAGCCAGAACTGACACTGCTTTCCCCTGAAGCTCTTTCTGGTGGTCACCTTCCTGCAGTGACACCCACTATTGGTGACAACACAAGTAGCACGGCAGAATTGTTGCACCTTCATCATTTCCAGCACTGTCCTTATGGTCCTCGGTAAAGCCTGTACTCATACATTTCCTACAGATGATGTAGAAAATGAGACTAGTGGAGAGGGGTTAAGGATGGGAGGGCCATAATAACACATGTGGGCAGGGACCTGTACAAATGTGATCAGTTAAATCTAAAACACCTAGATATAATTAAAATCTTTAAATCTCTTTTGTGAGCCTGATGACCCATCTAGCCATCCTAGCAGTTGGGTGTCAACATTATAAGAAATTAGGTTAGGATGATGATGCATTCTGAAAGGACAGAGGTAATAGCATTATTTGTCCTTACCTAATTCTGAAAGTAATAGAAGATAGTATGCAATAATACGTACTTAATCATCCAGACAGTGTAAGTTAACATTAAATATTAAGCTGTGGGGCATGCTGGAAGTGTATAATTTGATCCATAATCAAGACCAGTACTGTCTGATAGAGCTCTCTATAATGGTGGAAATATTCTGTGTCTATGCTTTTCAGTATGGTAATCAACAGAGACATGTGCTTAGTATGACTAAGGGATGGAATTTTTAATCTCTATTAAGTTAAATTTCAGTAGCTCCACATGGGTACCATACTAGACAGTGCTGACCCAGACTATAAATATTTTCTATAGTTGAGCACTAAATTTAGCTCCGCTTCCTAATAGCTTAAGGGAAAAGGAAGATGCATTGAGCCCAACTAACTGGTCAAAAAAATCATCCTGGTGCTTCAGGTGAAGCAGTCTCAATTCAGTCCCAATATCTAACACAAATATATTTCACGGGCCTCATGCATGCAGTGAATAATGCCTTGATGGGATAGTTTTATTGAGGACACAACAATGTTATTCATGTTGCTATTTTTTAATGTAGACTCCTAGTCATTGTTGCAGAGATAATACTAAACCATGATTCAGGAGTGACACCTTCCTGAGGAATTAAAACATGTGGTTTGATAATCTGACTTGTTACAGGAATGAAACTGCGAAAAATCTGAAGAAATAGGTAGAGAGCAGGTACATTTCTCTTTCTCTGTCTCTCTTTCATACACACGCGCGCGCACACACACACACACACTTATACCATAGCATCTCTGAAACAATGGGGAAAAAGCTGTATTTAGTATTAAATTGCATATCCACAGACAGAAAAATATAGCAATTAAAATTGCATTTCTAATTATGATTAATAATGTCAAACAAAAATGTTAACTATGAAATTTTAAATAAAGAAAGGAAAGTATAAAACTGTATGTATTTCAAAATCTATGTTTTGTAAAAACTGTAATAAGCATAATATTAATGTTATATATCCTGTATAAAATCAGACTGGGAACAAATACATCAATATGTGAAACTCAGTTCTTGTGGTAGGGTTAAAAACTGATACTGTTTCTTTACTGTATTTTCAATATTTTTAAATACTCTAAATTAAATATTTTAAAGTACTATCTATAAAAATCAATGAATGTGGTAATAGAACAATAAATATTTGTCTCTACCAGGCTACAGTTTTATACAACCATCATGGAACTTATACGTGATAAAGTAATTTAAATTATGTCAGAAATCCTCAGTTAATCTAAAATTTGAAGACCATGGCACAAGCGTGGATGTCCTAACAGCTTCGACACCACCAGGGGCACCAGCATTCCTAAGTCTAAGACTGTGAGACGGGCTTCCATTGGCTTCAATCCTGCAGAGCTGTGACTCACTTACACCCGCAATAAAAGAGAAAAGATAAATGAGAATAATCCAGATCTCATGGCTTGCTGGGCAAGGGACTAAGTGAGATGAATTAAGTAAAGCATATAGTATGGTGATTAGCATATATGGAAGCTAAAATACATATTAATCATCCTTCCCTCCTTGCTTTTTTACAGAGATGGGAAATTGTTCCCTAGAAATCCCTGAGGCATGATAACAAACACTTGATTTGTCAGGGACAGCAAGTATACAGTGACTATTATGAGATATCACCTCCCTTTGAGCATTTTATGATGACTATGACATTATGGTCTATCTTTCCAACTTCTTATTTAGAATAAAAATAGTTCTGGACTCTACTGACTCTTCTTTATAAAAATAGGCCACATCTGATAGTTTGATTAAAAACAAGAATTAAGATGCTGCTTGGAACCATTTGGCAGTTTGTCATGTCAAGCCAAACTTCAATGACACAGACATGTATTAAAGGACTGTTCTTTCAAAAAAAAAAAAAAAAAGTGCTATTTACTTGGACCCAAAGGCTCTTATTAACTTTAAAAATAGGTAAGCTAGGGACACCTGCGTGGCTCAGTGGGTTAAGCCTCTGCCTTCGGCCCAGGTCATGATCTCAGGGTCCTGGGATGGAGCCCCACATAGGGCTCTCTGCTCAGCAGGGAGCCTGCTTCCCCCTCTCTCTCTGCCTGCCTCTCTGCCTACTTGCGATCTCTCTCTCTCTCTCTGTGTCAAATAAATAAATAAATTTTTTAAAAAAAAAGGTAAGCTATTTCCTAAGTTTAAGAAAAGGATAAAAAAGACAGAAAAACAAAGATCTCAAATGAGCAAGCTTTAAGTGTTGATTTAATTCTTTTTGTTTGCAAACCATGCAGGAATTTTAATGAAATTTATCTAAATCTCTTGCATGCACCCAAATTGTTTACACAGAATCTGATGAACAGATAATTGGAAGTTAGGAAGAGGCAGGTAGAGAGAGGAAAAGGAGAAGCCAGAGATAAGAGATTAAAGCAACCTGCAGGATGCTGTTTCTGTGTGCTGTGTACCACATGGCTCCTTAATGAAAGCTAGGAATCAAGGATTGCTGACTTAATTGTGGGAGAGAGTGAGAAACATGGCACTTCTCAGAAGATTTGAGAAATAGCATTCCATTAAAGATGTATAGACCAGTTGTGACCAACTGCAAAATGCAAGGTTGTTTTTGTCAGCAGGAATAATTTAATTATGGAAGCATATGTATGCAGGGAAATAACCCACTTGATTTTCCGTCATTTTGTTTTAATCATATCGGTGGATGTGTCAGAAGCATTCACATTTAAAAGAGTAAAACAATCATGCAAAGTTATGACCAATTTTAAAGACTAAAAACCTTTTTAAACTAAAATATGGAAAAATAAATATGTAGGAAAACAGTCTTTACTTATTAATAAGATTCAACTTTGTTAAAAAATATATATTTTTAGAACACTAACGACCAGTTTGTGTCACTAACTTAAGGTGTGTCTATGCTATGGAAAATATACTATAAATATGATATCCTAAATATCCTAGGCGAAGCATGGGGTAAAGAATCTGTGAAGTGGACATGTGGTCATGGTTGCGGCTATTCACCACATGTTTCTTGCCCTCCTTCAAAGCAAGCCCTTTAAAGTCAGGCACAGTCTTATGACTTGCTCCGACCAATAAAACCTGAGCAAAGCTGACAGATGGTTCTTCCAGGAAGACATTTGAAGAATCAGCTTATGCTTTGATACCTTTCTTCCTTCCCTGTGTCATGGCAATCGTTGTTGCTCCAGAATGGGAAGAATCTGTTAATCTGGGTCCCAGAATAAGGACAACACAGGATCAAGCCCCCAACAACCCACAGTGGTGATATAGCAACATTGAGAAGCAGACCTTGTTTTAAACCAGAGAGTTTAACTTAACTTAGCCTGATTAATACTGGCAATGAATTTCTATTTTTAACTTTACATGTGGCTATCATTTTTCATTTTTTAAGATTTTATTTACTTATTTGAGATAGAAAGAGGGTATGAGCAGACAGGAGAGGCAGAGGGAGAAGCAGACTCCCTATTAAGTGGGGAGCCTGATGCAGATCTCAATCCCAAGACCCTGAGATCATGACCTGATCTGAAGGCAGACGCTCAACCCACTGAGCCACCCAGGTACCCCTATATGTAGGTATCTTAATACTGCACAGAGACAGCAAATATTCATGCACTCATTTGGTCAATCATTCACTAATCAAATATTATTGAGCACTACTCTGCAAAGTTCTGGAGAGACTATAGTAGGCAGGACAAATTCTGTTCTCAGGGAGTTTATATTCTAGTAGGAGGAGGTGAACAATACATAAGTGAATGCCTTTAAAAGATCATTGCAGATTATAAAATGCAATATAAGGAAAACAGGATAAAATATAGGAAAACAATTAAGATTAGGGTTAAGGACTATGAAAGGAGGTGATTTCTAGGCTCGAGTTTGACTACCTAGAAGGAGGTTGCCACAGAAATAGTCAGGGAAATTTTAATCCAAGGAAAGGAAACAGGATGTACAAAGGCAGTAAGTTGGATCTGTCTGAGGTGCAGAGAGGACACAGAGTTTAGTGGGGCAGGGAGGCAGGAGTGGAAGTTAGAAAGGTAGGCAAGGCTTGGGAATTGGGGTCCCCCTTAACATTTGTGGGCCCAGGGAGGGAAGACCACAATTAGAGATCTTTGGCCCCAACCAGCCCTCCTTTTTTTTTTTTTTTTTTTTCTGTCCCATTCTGCAAGGGACCTTATGCATAGCTGTGTGAACATCCCAGAATACATATGCATGGCAAAGTTGCCTCTCAAATATTTTACGCTTGGCACCCCCTGGGCCTAGGAATATTCACA
Organism: Martes martes; assembly: GCF_963455335.1. NCBI lineage: Eukaryota > Metazoa > Chordata > Mammalia > Carnivora > Mustelidae > Martes > Martes martes. Next base: position 166,249,491 of record NC_137890.1, read on the forward strand.
GAGGCAGGTCAGTCTCCCCTCAGATAACAAAGCAGAGGCAGAGAACAGGCATGAGTGAAAGAGGAGTATTAGGATGACGATGGACTCTGAAAAACAACCTGAGGGTTTTGAAGGGGCGGAGTGGGAGGGTGGGGGAACCAGGTGGTGGGTATTAGGGAGGGCACAGATTGCATGGAGCACTGGGTGTGGTGAAAAAACAATGAATACTGTTACGCTAAAAATAAATAAAAAATTAAAAAAAAAAAAAGAAAATGCAAAAAAAAAAAAAGGATGACGATGAACGGGAGAGTGTGTGTCTTTTTTTTTTTTTTAAGATTTTTATTTATTTATTTGACAGAAAGAGAGATCACAAGTAGGCAGAGAGGTAGGCAGAGAGACGGGGGAAGCAGACTCCCCACTGAGCAGAGAGCCCAATGTGGGGCTCAATCCCAGGACCCCAGGATCATGACCTGAGCCGAAGGCAGAGGCTTTAACCCACTGAGCCCCCCAGGCGCCCCGTGTGTGTCTTTTTAAAATGTAACTACCATTCAGTTCCAGATGCTTGCACCTGCAGTGTGGTCAGATATTTTCGACTTTTCAAGAGAATCCAGATATCTAAGTTTATATGGTAAATTTCCCAAATTCAAAAATATAAGGAGAAAATAAAAGGAATTTTAAACCTTACACAGACTGACGTGAGTATGGACCAGATTGCAACCGTAGGTGAGTGGGTTGTAACCTTGCAGAAGATCAAAATCTACATGAACAAATATTCAGGCATGAGTTAGTGCTGAAATAAACAGATTTTAGTGTTCCTTTCAAGAGTGGGATTCAAATAACCTACACTTACATGCCATATTGATCTTTCTTTGCCTATTTTCCATTATATTTCCTGGCTACACCTTTCAAACCTGGCTTCTCAGGGGCACCTGGGTGGCTCAGTCAATTCAGCATCCGACTATTGATTTCAGCTCAGGTCACGATCTTGGGGATCACGAGATAGAGCCTTATGTCGGGCTTCACACTCAGACTGGAGTCGTCTTAAGTTTCCCTCTTCCTATTCCTCTGCCCTTCCCTCCCCGCCTTCAGATATAGAAATAAAATCTTTAAAATAAAATAAAATAAAGTAAAATAAAACAAAAACCTGGGTTCTCTTCTCTAGCCATTGCTCCTTGAGGTTCTAGGTCAGATGCTGTCCTTGAGGTCTCTGCTACACGGACTAAACTTACCCATAGACAAAAATACATTAATGTGAATCTGGAAGTTTTCCTAACCCAAAACTCATCACCAGATGGCAACAGCTAGTAATATGGATTAAGAAATAATCTCTAAGGGAGAAAAATTATGAACTTAGATCCACACTAAGAACTTGGCCTGAGAGTATACCTCTGGAGAGGAAGTTAAAAGCCAACATAGGAGGCCTGAGTGTGAATGCCTTATGAATTAACACCTTATGTTTCTATCATGTGTTATAAATTTCAAAGCATGTTCACATATTTTCTATTTTATCTCATTTGATCCTAAAATCATTTTCACCTGGTTGTGAGATTTCAATGTCTTTTTTACAAACTTATCTTCAATTTTGTTTACAAAACTTAAGAGCAGAAATTTCATAGCTTAGTATTTTCTCTTACATTTATTTAATGTGTTGTTGGTTCATAAGCTCCTAGGGAGTTTCCCAGGTGTGATCTAAATTTGGCAACCATACTCAAGAGAACAGGGAGAGACTGGAAAAAAGAGGCAGGTCACTCCAGGCTGGTAGGTGGGAGGTTCAGCAAGCAAGAGAACTCACATACCAGGCATATTTTGGGTGGCCACAAAACAAGTAAATAGATCTCAGCACTGCCCACCACATTTTAAAAGATTATATAGAGGTCTTAACTGTGTTCAGTCACATGTACCACACAGATGTTCCGAACACCACATCACAATCTCAAGACTATGTCATTGGACCAGCCTCTGGGAGTGGGGAAAGCAAGCAGAACCCAGATTCCAAGGATAAGGGAGGAGGAGAAGAACTTCTAATTGCCAAGTCCATTTCCTGGGTAAACCAGAAGTCACATCTTCTCCATGATTTCCCTGACATAGGTACTCCTATATATTTTTATACTGTAACATAGATATTATTCTGTTCTGAATTATGTCCTCTTCAAAATGCATATGTTGAAACACCAACTCTGATGTGACTGTATTTGGAGATGGGACCTATAAGGAGGTAATTAAGGCTAAATGAGTCCTCGAGTGGAGAGATCTAACTCAACATGACTAGCATCCTTACAAGAAGAGAGAGAGACACCAGGGATGTGTCTGCACAGAGAAGAGGTCATGTGTGGATGCAGTGATAAGCCTGCAAGCTAATGAGAGAGGTCTCAGGAGAAACGAAACCTGCTGATACCTTTATTGGTCTTCCATCCTCCAGAAATGTGAGAAGAAAAATTTTGTTGTCTAAGCCATTCAATCTATGGTATTTTATATGGCAGCCCTAGAAAGTTAATACAAAGATATTAAGTATAACCTTGATTTTCTTGTTTTCTCTTGTTTCTGAGTTCAGGCTTTCTATAGGGTATGAGTTCAATCAATGTTTATTGAGCAACCATCATTCAATGAAATTGACTACACGGTGACCCAAATTAACTATTAGGACGGTCTGAAACATAGAGCAGCTGTTTCTCAATTTGGTGATCTATGCCTAGTGATCATATCTACATATAATCAACCTTATCTCTTATTCTGAAATATGGTCAAATTGTTTTAGACTCTATGAGCAATTAAATCAAACAGATCCTAGGCTGAACCAATTAATTGTTAAGAAATCAACTAAACTACCTCAAAATAATTATTGAATTTGTGCAGACTAGCATTAATCATATTCTATGGAACTTTACAATAAATCCTATTATAGCTTCATAAAATTATAAATTGTATAATATACTTTATTAAGCTTTTCCTTGCAAGTTTCTATCATCACAGTTCTTCTGTGGAAGCACTAAAATCATAATGAGTTCTCCACATAGTTCCTAATGTGCTCATCATAATATAGCGAACAATCGAGGTCTCAAAAATCTGAATGCATGAAACAAGGCAAGTTCATATAGAAATTCATTGCATGAGGGAGTAATTTGTGGAAGAATTACAGCATTTATGGAAGATTCAAAATAAGAAAAAGAACAAAAATTTCACAGATGTTACTTGAAGTTGGCACAATATTGAAAGATAATTCTAAAACCATAGAAGAATGAGTAATAGGGAAAAGATTTTTTAAAAGCTTACAATTTGCTTCTTGCAGAAAACAACCATAAAATTCTTCTTTCCTTTAAAAAAAAAGCATATATTAGCATATTTCTGGTTCTGGGTTTGACAGAGGAAAGGATATCACATTTGACCTCCCCATGTAAATACTTATAAAATTGGATGAGAATACATGAAGTAATTGTTTTTATAGATTGAAAAAAAGGGACTAAAGGTCCATAACCCTTGAGAGAAAATAGACATAAAAGGTGAATGTCAAATTTATCTGAGCTTTCTGCCTGGGATACCCCATTCAAAACGTTGGTACAAGGAAGGACAGTCAAACAGGTAGCAATAATCTCAACACTCAGAGAACACTGAAATTAGAGTTTCAAATCTAGTGAGGCGGTTGGAATTTATGGAGCAGGAGTACAGAGGGAAAAGTTGTACAGAGAAGAGGCTACAGGTATCCACATAGAAGGTATACCCTCTGCCTTTGGCCAGATACTAATTTGAACACACAGAGCCTGAGACTCTTCAAGACTGCTAATAGTTGTGAGCAGAAGGGAGATTCTAGAGCTCACATGATATAGGGAAATACTAAATTTTGACCAAAGTGAAACAGCCTTACTAAGATAACCATCCTTTAGCTAAAACACCAGAAAGGCCATTCCTTAGGAGCAAAGTCCACACCATACAGGAAGGATTCCACTAAACCCAACCAAGCCCTGATACGATCACCCTGATCCAACAGTAAACTTACTGCCTGATAAAATAAAATAAAATAAAACTTAACTCTCTAAAAAAAAAAAAAAATTCAGAATTACCATGAAATTATCATCAACAATTCCTAGCATTCAAAAATTTTTTAAAAATGTAAGTAAACATGAAAATATGACCCATAACTGGGAAAAAAATCACCCAGATGGTAATGTTAATATGTAATGTTAATTTGTTAATATATGTATGTGTGTAGTGTGTGTGCATTTTAAAATGTAAGCTTTATTATTAGTTATGACACAACAAGACCATAGATTAGGAGACACTTGTCATTGAAAAGACAGTTTGTTATACTCATAGATTCCAAGAAAGGGACATGCCATGCCATGGGAGGTCACATGGGAAAATACCAGGACCCACCCGGAGGCAGAGAAAGAAGTTGAGCTATCTTTATTCATAAACAACGTGATTATTAATGTAGAAAACTCTAAGGAATCTTCAAAAAAACTACTCAACTAATAAGTGAATTTAGATAGATCAAGGAATATAAGGTCAATTAATATCTAATTTCAAATCTATGTAATAATAATTAACAATTGGAAAACAGAATGTAAAACAATGATATCTACAATAACATCATAAAATGAAAAAAATATTTAGGAGTAAACTTAGCAAAATATAGATCAATATACTGAAAATTACAAAATGTTGCTAAGAGAAATCAAAGAACCAAATTAAAAAATGGGGAAAACATATTAGATTTATGGATTGGGATACTCAGTATTGTTAAGAGGTCATTCTCCCCAAACTGATCTGAAGACTGATCACATTTCCCAGTCAAAATCAAATAGGTCTTTTTGTAGAAATCAACTAGTTAATTTTAAAATATAGAGAATATAAAGACTTAAAGTACAAAGAAAACACCAAATAACCTAAAATTTTGAAAAAAATAAAAACAAAGTTGGAGTATCCACAACATCTGATTTCAACACTCCATATTTTAAGGGAATTAGATATTGATATTAGACAAACTAGTCAATTGAATAAAGAGTCCAGAATTAAACCCACACTTGTGTGGTCAGTTGTTTTTCAACAGAGGTGCCAAAGCAATGCAATGGGTAAAGAAACTTGTTTTATAAATAATACTGGAACAATTGGATACTTATATGGAGTAAATTGTGTCTTCAATCCCTAATCTTCACACTACCCAAATATTAAGCAGAAATAATTAATAAACTTAAATACAAAATCTAAAGGAATAAGATTTCTAGAGAAAGGATAATAAAACATCTATGCTAGTTTGAAATAGGTAGATTTACTGGGACACAGAAAGTACTACTAAGAAATTATAAATAAGACTTTTAAAAAAATTTTTGATTATCAAAAAGTACCAGAGCACCTGGGTGGTGCAGTCTGTTGAGTGTCTGACTCTTGGTTCTGGCTCAGGTCATGATCTCAAGGGTCCTGTTCCAGCCTGTACAGAGCGGGGAGTCTGCTAGTCCCTTTCCCTTCCCCTCTACCCCTCCCCACCCCCAACCATTTGTGCTCTCTTTCTCTCTCCAAAATCATTCTTTAAAAAAAGAAAAAGTACCATATGAGAGATGTCCAAAGGGAGGTAGAGTGTGTGAGGGGACAGAAGTAATACAGTAACTCTGCACTTTCATTCAACTCTGTTGTGAACCTAGAAGTGCTCTAAGAATTAAGTTTATTAATTTAAAAAGAGGGGCACTATAAAGAAAAATAATGAAGCCACAACCCATACGTACTAAAATTCTCTCCTAGGTTGTGGTTTGATAGATGGATGTATGGCAAAGGATTTATGTCAACAGTACGTAAAGAACTGGTACAACTCAATAATAAGCAGACAAAACCAAAAATGGTCCTAAGACTTAGACACTTTACAAAGAAAGATATGAAGAGAGCAAATAAGTACATGAAATACTGCTTATAACGATTAGTCATAAGAGAAAACAGTGAAACATGACTTCCATCAAAATAATTAAAATTAAGAAAATTGCTGATAAAATATTGGCAAGGATTTGGAGCAACTGGATGCCCTACACTTTATTGTTGGACGTATAAAATGTTATAATACCTTCAGACAATTGTCAATTCTACTTCATGAAGTTAAAGTTAAACTTACTCTACAAATAAGTGATTCTGCTGGTTGGTATCTACCCAGGAGTGATAGAAATACATGTTTACCCAGACTTACATAAGAATGTTCATAGGAGCTATAGTCGTAGCAACGCAAAAGTAGAAACAACTCACATGTTGACATTAAGAATTCAGTTAATAAGCAGACTATGCTATATTCATGCAATGGGAGATGACCAGTGCTGTGTTGGCCCCACCTCATGCTGGGTCACAAGAACTGACAGTTCAATTTTTGGGAATTTTTCAAAATTACTGAGGACAAGTTAATTGTGTGACATTTGCTACTTTCAGAGTATTTAAAGGATGAAAATTGAAAATTGCTAGCATTCAGCTGTTTGTTTTGTTTTTGTTTTTAAGAGCTGATTGTTAAACACTTATCAACATATCACTGAATACAACTAAAAAATAAAAAGGAACAAACAACTAATATTCTGGGGTCCTGGGTGGCTCAGTAGGTTAAACATCCGACACTTGATTTTGGCTCAGGACATGATCTCAGGATGCTGAGATCCAGCCCCACATCTGGCTCTGTGCTGGGCATGTAGCCAGCTTAAGATTTTCTCTCTCTCTCCCTCTTCCCTCCGCCTCCAATCACATGTGGGTGTGCATGCTCTCTTACTGTCTCTAAAACAAAACAAAACAAAACTACTAGTATGCTGTGGAGTAAATGAAGCCAGACCCAAAAGAATACAATTTTTTTCATATTCTATTCATTTAAGAAATTCCAGAATAAGAAAAAGTAATCTCTAGTCATAAACTACAGAACATTCATTGTCTGTAGAGGTGGTTTGGGAACTTTCTGGGATGATGGAAATACACTATTTTTTTTTTAATTTATTTATTTGTTAGAGAGAGAGAGAGCGAGCACAGGCAGACAGAGTGGTAGGCAGAGGAAGAAGCAGGCTCCCTGCCGAGCAAGGAGCCCGATGTGGGACTCGATCCCAGGATGCTGGGATCATGACCTGAGCCGAAGGCAGCCGCTTAACCAACTGAGCCACTCAGGCGTCCCGGAAATACACTATTTTTGATGTTAATGTAAGTGACACGGATATATGCATTTGTCAAATGCATCAATTACCCTCTTCTCAATTATGCTGTGAAACAAAAACTGCTCTAAAGTAATAAAGTCTTTTCACAAAGTGCTTGAACAATACATTTAATATCTGTGCACTTTGTTGTATGTAAATTGTACCTAAATAAAAATATAATGCAAAAAATATACATTGGAACTCTTAATAAAATATAACTAAAAGAGATAAGTAATATAGCCAGCTGAATAAGCAACAAATGCAGTGATTTATTTATGAAGTGGCACTCTAGTACAACTCCAGTTGCTGCTGCTACTACTCTAAGTACTACAGCATCTACTATACTGGACATAGCGTATCACCTCTAAATCAACGTGGCACAGATTTTCTCAAATAAATTAACAAGATCATTGACCAATATGCCAAGTGATCTACATGACTTTCTTAGCAAAGTATTAACATCGTTTTGGAAAGAGGTATTTTTTCTTTTGTTTTTCACAATACCATCTTTGAGCCCAAACTTGGCACATCGTTTAATATGTATATTATAGTAAAACTCCAAAGTTGTGTGAAATGAGAATGTGAAACAATGGGAAAAATTCAGTAATATTTTTTTTTGGTCATTTTGTTTATCAAATTGTTTGGAATAGTTCTCACTAAAAGTCATAGCAAAACGAAGTTTTCCTTCCCCCTGTCTCAGAGAACACTGTTTATACCTCAACCAAGGATTTTTTTTTTTTATTTTGCACTGTTTTATGGATACTTTATACCTTGTTTTATATCTCCATGAAATCAGTTGCACCTTCAGGGCAAGGACTATGCCCTGTTCATATTTGTGTCTCCAACCACACACATAACATATGGATTTATACAGGATTCAGGTGTCATTTGGTGTGTGATAAATTGACTTGATTTCTTTCCAGAATCATTTTATATAACATCAGTAACTTTCCTGCATGGCAGAGGCTTTAGCCATCAGTTTATATGGTATCAACTCATGTCGGCTTATAAAATAGATCATAAACTTCTATTCCTTTCCCAAATGCATTCTACTAGACTTCCACCATTCCTGGGTGTCCAGAAAAAGGAAAGCTATAGTTTCAGGGGGATCAGGGAAAGGAAAGAAAAGGAGGGAGAGAAGAAACTATTGACTAACTCTAGTTAAGAAAGTGCTAGACATTATGCCCTTTCCCATCATCTTATTTGATTTTCACAACAAGCCTGTAAGTAATCTAATTTGGATATAAAAGAAAACTGCGTTTCAGATAGATAGTAGATGCTCAAAGTGACAAAGCTATTAGGTCACTAAACCAGATCTAACGAAATTCACATTTTAATTAAAGGAAGCAATTTCACAGAAAGGTGCAGGTGAAAATCTATTCCACTGATGACATTGATACTACCCAGTGCTACCTGGAAAAAAAGACAGATGGGGAAGCCCAGGAAACTCCTTTGCCTGTTGTAATTGAAGAACCATAAGCAGAAGAAAGGAACAGCACATACTCAATGATAGCGTATCTCATCTGTGACCCATACAAAATAACATTAGGATCATCACTTATTTTTATACATTTCTATCCATTTCTATAGTAATTATGTGGTTAGGGAACAAAGTAATTACATCAAATGGTCGTTGCAACTGTATATCAAAATATCTGAACTCTCTTAGTCAGAATATTTCATAGGTACATGTGAGATTGGATTGAATAATCAAAAAATGATGTCAAACAGAAAATCATAATTTTTTGAAAAATGGTGCAAATGCCGCAATAAAAATAGAATATTAGCATATATAAAAAGATAAGCAAGATCTCTTTTAGACAGGTAAAAGATGACCACAATGATTACTCAACATAAAAACACATGAAAAAATATTTATGATGGATTCACATCATGTAATGAATGGCCACTATATTTTAAAATGTTAATTGCTATTAATCTTGGGGAAATTGCCCACAGTATCTGCTTTTGAATAAACCTTGTTCATAGAAACCTTTTATAAAAGCGTTTATATCAATTTTCACCTTAATCTTGTCGTTTGAAATTTTTCAACGATCCTACTAGAGTTCCATAATATAATATTCGAGTTTAGTTTCTGTGTATTCCAGTTGTATCACATACTGCCCAGAACCTGGTAGTATCAGTATGCTTTATTTTAGCTATTCTAATGAGTGTGCCATGATATATCACTGTGGTTTTAATTTACATTTCCCTAATGACAAATAATGCTGAGCATCTTGCATGTATTCATTTTTCACCTATATGTCTTCTTTGGTGAAGTCTCTGTTCAGATCTTTTGCCTATTTGTTTCCTTGTTGAGTTTTAAGTGTTCTTTATATAATCTGGATACCAGTCCTTTATCAGATTTGTGATTTGCAAATATTTTCTCTCTGCCTGTATTTTATCTTTTCACTCTCTGACTAGCGTCATTTACTGAGCATAAGTTTTTAATTTTGGTAATGTATAATTTACAGTTTTTCTTTTATGAGTCATGCTTTTGGTGCCGTATCTAAAAAACTTTTTGACAAATCAATGCTTATGCAGATTTTCTCCTATGTTTTCTTCCAGAGGTTTATTTTTTAATGATCACATGTAGATCCATGATCTTTTTTGAGTTAATTTTTGTATCAGGGTGAAGTAGGTATTGAGATTCATTCTTGCATGTGGGTATTTAATTGTTCCAACACCATTTATTAAAAACATTATCCTTTCTTCATTAAATTGCCTTTGTACCCTTGTCAAAACCCACTTGGTATATTTTTTACAGGTCAATTTTTGGGCTAGCTATTTTGTTTCTTTGATCTTATATCTATCCATTTGCCAATACCACATTGTCTTGATTACTGCAATTTATGGTATATCTTGAAATTAAGTAATGTGAGTCTTCCAACTTTGTTCTTTTTTTCAGACTTGTTTTGGCTATTTTAATTCCTTTTTTGTCTTTCTATATAAATTTTAAAATCAAATTATTGATACTTATAAAATAAGCTAGCCAAATGTTCAATGTAAATATCTCAATCTACAGATCAAACTGGGGAAAATTAACCTCTTGGCAATACTAGGTCTCTAATCCATGAATATGGTATTTCTCTATGTTTATTTAGATATTCTTAGAATTATTTCATCAGTGTTATATAGTTTTCAACATACAGATTTTGCATGCATTCTATTAGATTCATACTTAAGCACTTCGTTTTAAAATGGTTTATAAAGTTTTTTTTTTTTAATTTCAAATTCTGTTGCTTACTGCTAAAATATAAGAATATACTCAGTCTGCTTTCCATGTTGACCTTCTGTCTTGCAAACATTCAAGTTTCACTTATTAAATCTAGAATTTCTCATTAGATTCTTAGAGATTTTCTAATTTAAGCAATTATTTAGTCTGCAGATTGAGGCTGTTGTATTTCTTCCTTTCTAATCTATGTGCTCATTTTGTCTCATTTTTTTTGCCTTGTCTTACTGCATAAGATAGCACTTCCAAGATAAATTTGAATAGGGGTAGTGAGAAAAAAAAACAACCTTCATTTTATTTATTCTTAATTTTAAGGAAAAACATGCAGTCTTCCACCATGAAGTATGATGTTAGCATAGATTTTTCAGATTCCTTTTTATTAGGGTTAGTGAGTTTCCTTTTATTCTTAGTTTGTGGAGAGTTTTTATTATGAATGGACATTGTATTGTGTCTAATTCTTTGTTCTGCATCAGCTGAGATAATTATGTGGTTTTTCCTTCATTAGCCTACTAATATGGTGAGTTACACTGAAGGTTGAACCTTTTACATTCTGAGATGAACCCCACTGTTATATTATCTTTTTTATATATTGCCACATTTGAATTGGATTTGAAATTTTTGTCTGTGTTCATGACGGGATTGGTGTTTAGTTTAATTGTCTGGTTTTTATATTAGTTCAGTGTATTCTTTCTCCTAATTTTTGGAAGAGATTATGTAGAAATGGTATTATCTCTTCTTAAATGTTGGGTAGAAACCAGCAAAGAAAGCCTCAGGTTTTCAGTTTTGGAACTTTTTTTTTTTTAATCTATGCATTCAATTTCTTTAATAGATTTAGAACTGCTAAAGTTACACACACACACACACACACACACACAGACACACACACATCTTCATAAGCTTTGATAGTGTTCATTTCAAATAAATGGTGAATTTCATCCTAGTTCTTTATATGGGTATAAAATTGTTTATAGTATGCCCTTATCTTCTGAGTGTCTGTGGAATCGATAGTGCTTTCATTTATTCCTGATACTGGTCATTTTGGTTGTCTCTGTCTTTTGTTTTTCTTCTTTGTCAATCTGACTAGAGGTTTATCAATTTTATTGATCTTTTTTAATTTTTTTTTATTTTTTTAAAATTTATTTTCAGTGTTCCAGAATTCATTGTTTATGCACCACACCAGTGCTCCATGCAATATGTGCCCTCCATAAAACCCATCACAAGGTTCACCCAACCTCCCACCCCCACCCTTCCAAATCCCTCAGATTGTTTTTCAGAGTCCATAGTCTCTCATGGCTCCTCTCCACCTCCAATTTCCCCCAACTCCCTTCTCCTCTCCATCTCCCCTTGTCCTCCATGTTATTTATTATGCACCACAAATAAGTGAAACCATATGATAATTGACTCTCTCTGCTTGACTTATTTCACTCAGCCTAATCTCTTCCAGTCCCGTCCATGTTGCCACAAAAGTTGGGTATTCATCCTTTCTGATGGAGGCATAATACTCCATAGTGTATATGGACCACATCTTCCTTATCCATTCGTCCGTTGAAGGGCATCTTGGTTCTTTCCACAGTATGGTGTCTGTGGCCATTGCTGCTATGAACATTGGGGTACAGATGGCCCTTCTTTTCACTGCATCTATGTCTTTGGGATAAATACCCAGTAGTGCAATTGTAGGGTCATAGGGAAGCTCTATTTTTAATTTCTTAAGGAATCTCCTGTTTTCCAAAGTGGCTGCACCAACTTGCATTCCCACCAACAGTGTAAGAGGGTTCCCCTTTCTCCACATCCTCTCCAACACACGTTGCTTACTGTCTTGTTAATTTTGGCCATTCTAACTGGTGTAAGTGGTATCTCAATGTGGTTTTAATTTGAATCTCCCTGGTGGCCAGTGGTTATGAATATTTTTTCATGTGTCTGTTAGCCATTTGTATGTCTTCATTGGAGAAGTGTCTATTCATGCCTTCTGCCCATTTTTTGACATGATTATCTGTTTTGTGTGTGTTGAGCTTGAGGAGTTCTTTATAGATCCTGGATATTAGCCCATTGTCTGTATTGTCATTTGCGAATATCTTCTCCCATTCCATGGCTTGCCTCTTTGTTTTGTTGACTGTTTCCTTTGCTGCACAGAAGATTTTGATCTTGATGAGGTCCCCAAAATTCATTTTCGCTTTTGTTTCCTTTGCCTTTGGAGACATATCTTGAAAGAAGTTGCTGTGGCTGATGTCAAAGAGGTTACTGCCTATGTTCTCCTCTAGGATTCAGATGGATTCCTACCTCACATTGAGGTCTTTTATCCATTTTGAGTTTATCTTGTGTATGGTGTAAGAGAATGGTCGAGTTTCATTCTTCTACACATAGCTGTCCAATTTTCCCAGCACCATTTATTGAAAAGACTGTCTTTTTTCCACTGTATTTTTTCCTGCTTTGCAAAGATTATTTGACCATAGAGTCAAGGGTCTATATCTGGACTCTCTACTCTGTTCTACTGGTATGTGTGTCTGTTTTTATGCCAGTACCATGCTGTCTTGTTGATCACTGCTTTGTAGTAAAGCTTGAAATCAGGCAACATGATGCCCCCAGTTTTGTTTTCCTTTTTCAACATTTCCTTAGCAATTCGGAATCTCTTCTGATTCCATACAAATTTTAGGATTGTTTGCTCCAGCTCTTTGAAAAATGCCGGTGGAATTTTGATCAGAATGGCATTGAAAGTATAGATTGCTCTGGGCAGTATAGACATTTTAACAATGTTTATTCTTCCAATCCATGAGCATGGAATGGTCTTCCACCTTTTTGTGTCTTCTTTAGTTATTTTCATGAGTGTTCTGTAGTTCCTTAAGCACAGATCCTTTACCTCTTTGGTTAGGTTTATTCCCAGATATCTTATGGTTTTTTGGTGCTGTAGTAAATGGAATCAATTCTCTAATTTCCCTTTCTGTATTTTCATTGTTAGTGTATGAGAAAGCAACTGATTTCTGTACATTGATTTTGTATCCTGCCACATTACCGAATTGCTGAATGAGTTCTAGTAGTTTGGGGGTGGAGTCTTTTGGGTTTTCCATATAAAGTACCATGTCATCCGCAAAGAGAGAGAGTTTGACTTCTTCATTGCCAATTTGAACACCTTTTATTTCTCTTTGTTGTCTGATTGTTGTTGCTAGGACTTCTAATACTATGTTGAACAAGAGTGGTGAGAGTGGGCATCCTTGTCGTGTTCCTGATCTCAAAGGGAAGGCTGTCAGCTTTTTCCCACTGAGGATGATATTCGCTGTGGGTTTTTCATAGATAGATTTTATGAAGTTGAGGAATGTTCCCTCTATCCCTATACTTTGAAGAGTTTTAATCAGGAATGGATGCTGGATTTTGTCAAATGCTTTTTCTGCATCAATTGAGAAGACCATGTGGTTCTTCTCTCTTCTCATTGATTTGTTCTATCACATTGATTGATTTGTGAAAGTTAAACCACCCTTGCAATCCAGGGATAAATCCCACCTGGTCACGGTGGATAATCTTTTTAATGTACTGTTGGATCCTATTAGCTAGGATCTTGTTGAGAATCTTAGCATCCATATTCATCAGGGATATTGGTCTGAAATTCTCCTTTTTGGTGGGGTCTTTGCTTGGTTTGGGGATCAGGGTAATGCTGGCTTCATAAAAAGTCTGGAAGTTTTCCTTCTGCTTCAATTTTTTGAAACAGCTTCAGAAGAATAGGTATCATTTCTTCTTTGAAAGTTTGATAGAATTCCCCAGGGAATCCATCAAGTCCTGGTCTCCTGTTTTTTGGGAGGTTTTTGATCACTGCTTCAATCTCATTACTAGATATTGGTCTATTCAGGTTGCCGATTTCTTCCTGATTCAGTTTTGGAAGTCTATAGTTTTCCAGGTTATATGCCAGTAAGTTAAGCCACCTAGATGAAATGATCTTTTTAAAGAACCAGCTTTTGGTTTCAATGACTTTCCCTACTGTTTTTGTTTTCAGCTTTATTGATTTATATCTAATGTGTTTCTTTAATATATATACCTTTTCTTTCTTTCCTTTTTGTTTAGTTTGTTGTTGTTGTTGTTATTTTTTTCTATGTCCTTAACTTGGAAGCTTAGGTTACTGATTTGAGAATTTTTGTTTTTCCTTTCTAGTATAAGCATTTAACATAATATGTTCCTGTAAACATTAATTTAGCTCCATCCCACAAATTTTGATACATTTTCATCTTTACTCATTTGATTTTCTTTGAGATTTCCTCTTTGATCTTACATTGTTTAGAAGTTTCTCATTGAATATCCCAGCATTTGGGGGATTTTCCAGAATTTTTTTTATTGACTTCTATTTTAATTGTAATATAGCCTGAGAACATGTTTTTTTTTTTTTTTAATTTGATGAGGTTTGTTTTATGGTCTATATTGTTGAATATTTCCCACCACCCACTTCTCTCATTTTCTGATAGAACCGTTCTGAAGCGAGGCTTGAATAATATTATTTTTAAAAAATCTTCAGACTATTCTTACACACAGTGTTGAGAACCACTAGCAAATATGAATTTCTTCCATCTTTAATTCACAGCTGTTGCCACATAAGGGAATTTTTTTCCTCCTTTCTTTCTTTTTTTTTTTTTTTTACTCTCATGTACTTTATTGAGTTGAAGAGTACAGTACAGTGTCTTAAACTACAATATAAACATCTTGAGGATTACAAAAATCATTAGGTCCAGGCCACAAGAAAAAAATGAGGCTGCAAAAGCAATGTTGAGGTCCCTATTACACTTGTGCCTGAACAATGAAGCAGTTGGAGAAAACACACCAAGATACTCTCATTATCTTCTATGCTTGGGCATTTGGGAATCACAGGATTTAGTAGAGTGACAAGTATTTGCTAAGTTCCTGTGCATATATAGTTGCTTATAACCATTTTCAAACTTGTGTTAAAGAAGGGGAACCTGGGTGGCTCAATTGGTTAAGGCTCTGCCTTTGGCTCAGATCCTCATCCCCGGGTCCTGGGATCAAGCCTCACATGAGGCTCCCTGCTCAGCAAGAAGCTTACTTCTACATCTGTCCCTTCCCCAACTTGTGCTCTCTCTCTCTCAAATAAATAACTAATTTTTTTTAAAAAGAAATTTTTTTAAAAAAGAAATTTTTTTTTGCCGTGTAAGAACTAATAACAGAAAATGAAAATGTTGTACACATATAAAAACATAGATCAAAAGGAGAGAATTAGGCAGGAGGGAAAAATGAACTCTCCCTGAATGAGGAAAAATTTCAGAAGCAAATTGAATAAATATCCAGATAAAATATTCATCTATATAATATTTATGATTCTAGTTAAATGTAATTAATAAAATTAAATTACATATTTTATCAAACTTCTGCTTTTTTCCTAGAAAATAACTATTTTCTATTATTTTATGTATGTATATACCATCTTCACTTTTGAAGAAATATAAAGCCATCTGGAAACTATTAAATATTGAATGAAAAATTGTTATTAAATTATACTTGATATTATTGATGACTTCATTTATTTTTACAGTTTATCTGAGAACAGAAGAGTTTGCTGTATTTATAAATTTCTTGGCTCAAAAATTTGTATTCTGCATATGTTCCAAACCACTAGGAAATGATATTTGTACCCTTAACTAAATGTATACACCATTAAAATTTCTCCTTATATATATCCAATGTCAGTCACTATGTTTCAGAGAGGATATCTTCCTTATATTTAAGTTAGAAATACTCTGCATCCTATTTCTGTTAGCAATTTATCACTTACACTGGAAAGAAAAGGAAAAAAATCTTGTATTTGGTTTGCCATTTAGCTCATTTCAATTTCCCTCACCATATGTTATGCTGTGTTTTGCTGCAAATACTGAGTCTGCCATCTTGTAGAGCTGCATTAGAAATGATGGAAGGTAGGAGAAATCCTAAACTCTATTATCCTCCAATTCAATTCCTTGTTCTTGACCAGCCTATCTGCTTTAACTTGCTCTGTCCTGAGTTGCCCTCTAATAAGACAATTTTAACAATTTTTTCCCTCATCTCTTTCTCATTATGTGGTGATCTCATTGAGAGAAGGGAATTCTATAGACAAAAAGTTGTTTGTAAAATACAATTGTTCATCTATGATTTCAGCACTATGCTGTGCAGCAGACTTTCAGGTGGTCATCCAGTTGGCACATTTGTTACAGAGCAGGGACAACTGTCATGTTCAGCTATGAAGTTGTTTCCATATTTCAGCTCTACCTCCAAGGAAGTTCAGTCCACCACTCACTTCAGTATGGACCAAGGGCTTTGCTTGCCATGTCAGACTGTGCCAAGAGGATTCAGTTGGTATGGTGTATCAAGTCAGCAACTTAAGTTCAGAAAAGCAGCATTATCTTCTTAAAGCATCTTCAAATCAAAACATAAAAAAAAAAAAAGTATGGCATTGGCTTAGTTATTTATATCTTCATCTTTAGAACTGTTTTCTCCAGGTACAAATAAGTGCATCCTCTTACATTATTTCTCCCAATATTGAGAAGAGGTGGATTTGGAAGAACAAGCATCTATCAAAATCTCCTCAACTATTTAAGAGACAAAGCTGTGAATTTAAAAAAATAAATAAATAAGCTAATGACATGATACAGTATTTCTCAACCTTTCTTATTTTACCCAATTTTATTTTTTTTGTTTTTTAATTTAAATTCAATTAGCCAACTTATAGTACATCATTAGTTTCAGATGTAGTGTTCAATAATTTATCAGTTCAATTACTTTTATTAGTAAGGTGAATGTATACACAAAAATGTTATCACAAGATAAACTATTATTCATGTTAGTTTCTTTTGGAAACAGAGGTATATTACTTCGAAGGTTACATGTAACTAAGCCTTTTAAGATTTGGCAAATAAAAACACAGAATCACCAGTTAAATTTGAATTTCAGATAAACAGGAATAACTTTTTTTAGTGTATGCCCCAGATATTTCCTGGACATTCTTCTACTAATTCTCACTGGAATTATATAGGACTCTAGTTTTAGGAACAGGGAATTTAGAATCAGGATCTAGGAGCAAAAATTAGAAAGAATTTCTTGACCATAGGGAAATTTTTATAGAACATTGCTATCTATAGTGTTGGTAAGGAAATGGCAGCTAGGTCAATCAATACAGTTTGGAGAAGGTCACATCTTTTCTGTTAAAGTAATACTGAATCTGCGCCTCTGTCTGATAAAACATTTAATGATCTCACTATGTTTTGAGGTTGGTTTTGAGCAACTTACTGACCTTAGAGACATAAGCTATGATATAGAGGAAGACAAGAGACATTTATTTAATTATCCAGAAGTATTTATATCCTTCAGAAGCCAGGAAAACCCAGGTATGACACCAGTGAGAACCCCTGTGTCACAGAGAGGGAATTCACAAGGTGTGAGGAACACTTAAGTACGTTATCCAATGTTCCCTAACTGCTGAATGGACCTTCAGGCCAGATGGTTAATGGGGCAATGCAGAAGAGTAAGAACAAAGTGAGTAACAATCAGTACAGATGAGTTGAAAATGTGGGGCTATGGCAGTAACTTACACCTTGGGAGCCATAAACATGCACTTGTCATTCCCATATACTCTTTGATCACCACCGTGACAGATGAGGCTTGCTTTCTGCAGACACACTTGTTGGTTCCAAGATGATAACTGATTAACAAAACCTTAATTTACAAATGATTGGTTTTTAAATAGAGTCATCTTTTCCTAAAAGAAGAAGAAACTATCCTTGTACCTCAAGGGGGACTTGTTCAACTGAATTCACCTAGTTGTCCTTAGACAAATCTTTACCAAAGCTATAGCAGGACCAGAAAGGTAAGTGAAGGTGTTCAGTAAAAGGGAGCCTGCAGCCCTGGCCTAAGGATGGTTGTGAAAACAGGGCATGTGACAGTAAACCGTGGTTTCTGTCTATGCTTTCCCAAAATTTATCTCCTGTAATCCTTGCATCTCAGTTCTGCCTCATTCCAAAGCACATGCTCTTTCTTTAGTGCCATGCCATGAATCATTCCTTGTTTCATTTGTTTCATTTAATATGTACAAGATAGTCTAATATTCGCACACCATTAAACCTACAGGCACAAGAGATGCCTGGGTGGCTCAATAGGTTGAGCATCCAACTCCTGATTTCAGATCAGGTCATGATCTCAGGTCCTCAGGTCAAGCCTCATATGAGGCTCACAGCTCAGAGTGGAGCCCGTTTGTCTCTCTCCCTCTGCTCCTGCCCTGACTCTCTCTATCTCTCTCTTTCTCTCTCTCTCAAGTAAATAAAATGCTTTTAAAAAATCTGCATACACACACAGACACACTTACCCACACATCTTTTAACTTTATCCTTCTATAGTATCTCAGTGATAACTGACATTGGAGTTACTAGCATGGCTGTACTTCCCTCTGGTGTGAGCAGGTACCCTTTCTTAGTGGCTTGGTTGGAATAGGACCTGAAGAATATTGGCCAAGGAAGGGCTTCCATGCTCCCAGCTACACACTCCCAAAGAAGATGATTACTATGAGAGGGTCCATGAATTGCTCTCTGAGCTACTAAACTTCCTTAAACTAAAGGCCACTTAAGGTAGATGGCACCTAGCATTGTCAACTGCTATTTTACTGTGCCACATGGGATCATACATTATTATATTGACTCTAATGAGAGAACTCAATTTGGGTAAGGGTAATATTTTACCAGTAGATGCCAGCAGAGTGGCAGAAGACAAGGGCAATCTATTTCTTTTTTTCCTCCTACCTCCCCAAGTACAGTAATGGGATATAGCTTTATTTTACCTGTTTTATTATTTTGCTAAGAACTGCATGACAAATTACTACAAACTGGGTGGCTTAAACAATAGCAATTTATTGTCTCGGAGTTCTGGAGGCTAAAAGTCCAAGGTCAAGGTATTGATGGAATTTGTTCCTTGTGAGGGTTGTGAGGGAGAATCTTCCATCCTCCTCTTCCAGTTTCTGGTGATTTATATCTTTTATATTCCATCTTTTACATTCCTCAACTTCCCTGCCTTCATCTACATATGGCATTCTCTCTATGTTTATGACTTCTCCAAATTTCCCTTTTTATAAAGAAACCAGTTGTACTGGTTCAGAGCCCACCCACTGACCCCATTTTTCATGTTTACTTCTGTCTCCAACTTTGGTTACCTTCTGAAGTACCGGGGGTTAGGACTTCTACATGTGAATGGGGGAGGACACAACTCAACTCATAACACATGACACATACCAAGGTTGACTGATTTGTAGGAGCTGCTGCATGGAGTGCTGTGTGGAGGAAGGCTCCCTGATGATGCCTGAGATACTCAAAGGATGGTGCTTGATGAGCGATGTCTACCACAAGACAGAGTTGTTTCGATGTTTGTGACACCATTGACTATCCCAACCCTAAAGAAGGGGTTCATGAGGGTATTCACATGGTATGTCAATCAACATAATTTATGTTCATCTATAATTGGAGGTGACCATTATTCTTAACGCA
Source organism: Martes martes (assembly GCF_963455335.1). Taxonomy (NCBI): domain Eukaryota; kingdom Metazoa; phylum Chordata; class Mammalia; order Carnivora; family Mustelidae; genus Martes; species Martes martes. Next base: position 166,269,323 of record NC_137890.1, read on the forward strand.
CAACAAATATAAGCTTATATCTTTGATTTCTGGACTATACAACTGAGATCTAAAAGCATGTTTATAAAGAAGAAATAAAGATTATCTCTTGATGTTGAGGTAGAAGATGGGCTTTGGAAACACACACATCCCCACAAATCTTGTCTTTGCTATTTACTAATTCTATGACCATTTGGAAATGGCTTTACCTTTTGGAGCCTCATCTATGAAGTAAGACTGACACAGGACAGCAAATTCAATGACAGCTCACTTTAAGCCCTTAACAGGCTGATTGCTTAATCAATGCCCATGGGTGGTTAAACTGCTCATTTCACCCCACAAAAACACCTTTAGTTCCACATAGCTGGTATTACAAACTTCTCTGATTGTTTTTTCCTAGTCTGTGTCCCTATCCCCTTCATTAGAAAACACCTATATAACCCAATACCTAATCCAAAACAGGAGCTCAAAAATTATAGGTGCTAACTAAATGAACTTGGGAGGATATTTGCAATAACAATGTCACTACCCCTTAAACCAAGCAAACAAATGATAACGACAGAGGTCTCAAAGGAGACACAGCTCACAGAAAAAGTTGAAGTATAACTTTTTTTTTTTTTTTTCGGTCTGTTGTCATGGCCATGGTGTAGAAGCCTAGGAGGGCAACAGGAAGTAAAAGAAAAGTCAGCAGGATAAATGATGCACAAAGGAAGAAACTGGCACCAAATAAATGAAAGTTGGCTTGACGGAGAGCAGAGCTGACAGAGAGCAATGGCTGTGCCTGAAGGAATGATCCAAGAGCAGCTGTTCCACGTGAGGCCAACGCAATGAAAAGGCATGAGGGCAGGTCGGTGGGGGAAAACCAAGCACTCTCTAGAACCGAACACACTGGTTAGTATTTCCCCTGCACATTTTCTAGCAACTGGGTGGACACAAGCTAGGTCACTGCTTATAAAGGGACACAGAAAACTTTCAAATATATTCAGTCTGGGAATGTTTCTTCCTTGTCCAGAATCAGAAGGATAAGGCTTTGACAGCAAAGGTGAGAGAGCAGGGAAGATTCAGCACAGCCTCGTGAGCCAAGAGAATTTTGGATTGGCAGAGCCCCAATTCTTCAATCACGCAAGCCCTGGTAGACTTTTTCTTTACTAAAATGTGTGGATAATGCCACTGATTTATGACATATCCCCTCTACTGAATGTGGAGAGGCAAGTGACGTTCAGATGCCTGACAGGGGGATCCAGCCAAAGCATCTCTTCACCCTCCCTTGATTTCCCTTGCGTTTTTCTACGGGTCACAGTGAGTGACGCTCTGTATGTTTGGGGCAGAAGCTTCTGCAGAAGGTCAGGTTTTTAATTTCTCAGTGTTCAGCCTGACCGCTTCGCTGTGTAAACTCGGACTAAATACAGCATAAGTTGTTACCACTGAAAATATATTGCTCATGGATATATAATGCAGAAAATTCCCGTGTAAATTTCCTATAGCTTGAAGTGTTGAAACCCTAGCCCAGTTTATCAAAAACACAGCTGCCTTCCTTGGGGTTTCGGAAGGCTCATAACAATTTTTTTCTTTATGAACTTGTGAGAACACCCTGAGGAAAACAGCTGCGTTATTGCAGAGACGAAGAAATCTCAGATGAGTGTGAAGTATTGTAATTTAAATAAGAGCGCTATTTTCAGGCCTTTTCATTTTAAGATCATTTCATTATTTTATTTTCCTCTAAATAAGTTATCCAGGAAAATAAGAGAGCAATTACTCTAGGGACTGCAGGCACTATAGCAGGCAAATTAAGGGTTTTAATTGAGAATATCAAATGTTGTACTACATGATTAATAGAAATATGATACCAGTATTTACATATGTGAAATATTTACCATATTCGCTTTGTTCCATTTAAATATGAAACTAAAAGCAAGGGAAAAATAACAGACTTTGTTGATTTTAAAATTTCTTGAACTGCACTGTCTATTCCAAGCTGCTCATGCCACTCATCGTAAGTGGTAGTGTTTTTTCTCATGCTACTGTTTGTAAACCATACTCATTTTATAAATGAATATAAACATACTACTGTTCACAAAACAAACCACAGAACAAGAAAGAAGACTTGATGTTTGAAAACTTTTAAACAAGAAATTTTATCTGTGATTGAGTTGTCTACTGAACGTGCCTTACCCGATTCGAAAAACTTAGTTGGTCTGACTATCCATGTCTAAGAAGAGTGCACTGAAAATGATACATATTTTTTATGTTGCATGTCTTTTTTTAATTAAAGACTTAAGTGCTACTACTTATATCTTGAATCCTTTTTTTAAAAGATTTTATTTATTTATTTGACAGAGAGAGAGAGACAGTGACAGAGGGAATACAAGCAGGGGAAGCAGGAGAGGGAGAAGCAGGCCTCCCACCGAGCAGGGAGCCTGATGTGGGGCTTGATCCCTGGACACTGGGATCATGACCTGAGCTGAAGGCAGATGCTTGAGGACTGAGCCACCCAGGTGCCCCAATATCTTGAATCTTAATAAGCTGATTCATTCCCTCAAATTTTTATTAAGTAAACATTGGGGTATAAATGAGAGAAACACAACCTAAACTGGTTCAATTTTAATTATGTATTTTTCATATCACTAAAAATTTTATGCAAGGATATGGCTTGAGAAATTTTGACTCCAGTTATGAAAACTGATACTAAATCACTCCCTGTCTTCCCCAGGCTTTCTCCCTGTCTCTGTCTCTCTTTGCCTCTGTCTCTCTGTCTCTCTCCCTCTTGCTTTCAATTTTTCCATTTTTGTCTTGGACTCTTTTCTCCTCTGCAAACAAATTCTTCCAAGCGACTATAAGGAAAAAAGCACAAGTAACCCCTGCATACTTTGTTGTTGTTTTTTGTTTTGTTTTGTTTTGTTTTGTTTTATCATAAAGGAAGATAACCAACTCTTGCATGGCTTTTATGTTAAATATCTGACAAGACTGTTTGGGGAAGATGCCAGCTCTATACCAATCACCATATCTTGGTAGCTGGGTTATTCTGCTTGGCCAGGTCCCTACATGTGTCTTCACCAGGAGCTGGGGAAAGAGTGGAGAGGAAGAATCATGGCCCCTTGAACTATATAAAATGGAGGAAAGAAGGATCCAGAAGTAGAGGAAGAAAGGATACTGGGGAGAAAAAGTTTATTAACTTTTGATGATGTGATTATAAATAAGGGACAGAGAAGAATAAAATGAAAGGAACAGGAAAAAGAAAGAGGAAGAAGAGGAGGAAGAATGGGAGGAAGAGGACTTATTAAGGAGGGAGAGGAATTATTAGTATATTATCAAAATATCTAATCCATATCTCAAAACACGTCCTTAAAAGGGAAAAAAAAAAAAGATACCAGAAAAATGTGTTGTGACTTACTAAGGTTTGCATGCATTTGCCTGATGGGACCATTTTTAGTTCTGGGGGCAGTCATGGAATACCCACTATACTTCAGAGGGACTAGAAGTTTTTATTCTGATTTATTTACATTCATACAAATATAAATTGATTAAAAAAATTTAAAACACCAGATTTTCACTAGAAAATATTCCACTGTTTAAAATGTAGAAGGGCTCAGGGCAATTGGGTGGCTCAGTTTATTCAGTAACTAACTCTTGGTTTTGGCTCAGCTCATGATCTCAAGGTCATGAGATCAAGCCCCAAGTCAGGCTCTGTGCTCAAGGAAGAGTCTGCTTGAGATTCTCTCTCTCTTCCCCTCTATCTCCCCTCCCCCCACCACACATATTTTCTAAATTAATTAATTAATTAAACTAGATATAGAAAGGCTCCATTTCATCAGCATCACCTTCCTCCTTCCTCCTCCTCTTCCTTCATCATCATCTTCATCCTCATCATGGTCACCTCTAACAGTTTTAAAATACTACGCAGGGGTGCCTGGGTGGCTCAGTAGGTTAAGCCTCTGTCTTCGGCTCAGGTCATGATCTCAGGGTCCTGGGATCGAGCCCCATGTCAGGCGCTCTGCTCAGCAGGGAGCCTGCTTTCCCACTCTCTCTCTCTCTGCCTGCTTGTGATCTCTGTCTGTCAAATAAATAAATAAAATCTTTAAAATACTTCACAGGCGCTAGGCTCTCTGTTTAGCACTGCAATGCATCAGCCCATTTCATCCTGACAATAACCCTCTATTGTAAGTAGTAGTACTCTCCATTTATAGATGAGGAAACTGAAGTCCAGAGAGATCAACTAAACAATTTCATAACTTAATGTGCCATATATACATTTTTTTAAAAAGTCAACTCCACCCCACCAAAAAAAAACTAAAATAAGAAATAAGCCAAAAGACCAAGTAATCAGGACACTTCCCAGGGAACTTCTTAGTATCTTTTAGGTCCAATACATGAGAAAGAAATCACCTATATCTTTAATCACACTGTATCTGATAGTACTGTAACATCATTCAGTTTTGGAACTCCTTTATCCAAATTGTTTTTCATGATTCCCCATTCTTTACTTTCTGTTCCACAATGCATAAAAGCTTTTCTCTTAAACTACAAAGAGAACCCTGATACTTCACTACCCCAAACATTAGTCAAATATTCAGGAAATCTTACGACTTCTGCAAAAACAAGATCCAAAAACATACATACATAAAAAGTTAATTTAAAAATATAGAATTTGAATCTGAAATAATCTATTATTACCCACCAGGAAGCTAAAACACAGAGAGATAAAGTGACTTGCCAAAAACTATACATGTACTCCATTGAACTGCCTGACCAAGAGCCTAGGTCTACTGATTCCCTATTTTAGTCTATTTTTTTTTTCATTTGAAGTATTTTTGTCTATTTTAGGCAATAATTATAAGATGAGCAACCACGTATTTACAATCTATGTTAACTAAGAGCCCCCTGTGTATCCTTCCTTAATCACAGTTTCCACAGTATGCCCCAAAGGTGATCATTAACCTGAATTTTGATTATTTGCTAGTATTATAGTTTTACCATCTATTTGACTCTCCAAACTATATACTATTTAGCTTTAACATTTTGGGGAGAATATGTATGCATATATACATGTAGACATAGTCTGTACATTTCCTTTTTATGTTCTCCATAGTCAGTGACTGTCCTTTTAAGCAAAATTCCACATTACCAAAGCTGTTTGGGAAGACATAATAACAACATCTTTGTAAGATCTGGTCCAGCTTTCCTTGCCTTCCTTTCCAGTCTTTTCTGCCATTTCTGAGCTGCAGCCATGTCTTAGCCATTTGTTTGTTCCTTTGATAACAGTCTCTCCTTCACTGCTGTCTTTAATGATCATTTGAAGCCCAGCACTAATTTCCCTGGGCTGTATAAATGGCTCAGAAGTGACAAATGGGTGAATCAGGGGAGAGGTGGCATTTGTACAGAAGGTACCTCTTTCACTTCCAGCCATTTCCTGACAGTTGGTTAGAATCTGGCATGTGTAACTTTTTACTGGTATTATTACTAACCTATTTCTTCTACTAGACTAGAGAGAATAAAATGGTCCAAGATATGAACACTATCTGAAAAACCTACAGCTGAGGCATAAACTTCTGGGTACAGATGGGGTGGCTAGTTTCACTGGGTGGATTAAGATGTTGAGCACCAGTTTGGCTTATGAAACTCTCCTAGGCCCTATGGTATACCCAAGTCAAAGTCTTCAGGCCTATGAACAGAACATATACTCCAGCTCCCTACTGATCTTTTCCATCACTTCTGTGGCTATTAGATTTTTAGTTGAGAAATGGCTGCCAGAGCAAAGACTACATATCCCAGCTTCCCTTGCAAAACATGTGCATGTGACCACGTTTAGATGAATGAGAAGTGAACATAAATGAGGTGTGGGACTTCCCCACCATGTCCTTAAAAACAAGGTGTGTGTTCTCCTTTGGCCCTTTCCTTTTTATAAGTAGCTGAAATCCAGATACATGCGAGCCAAGGATGAGGGGCATTATAAAGGAGCTTGGACTTCTGAGAATCACGCAGTTTAGCAGAGCTTCCCTACCAGCCTGGATTTTTAAGGAGAACAATAAATTTTTAGTTTACTTAATTCATTGTTAATTTGGTCTTTCTCACAGTACCAAATCTTATATCCTAGCTAATGCAGGCCCTCCAAGTGTCTGCCACAGATCACTTTTCCTGAAACAAAAGCCTATGACTACATGCATGTAAGTGCAAGGCTACTCTTGGGACCTCTGTTTACTGCAGTGTCTGTAATGTGACATTGTCACCCTGGAGCTTTGAAGAAAGTGGCCTCTTTATCCCCCAACCAGTTCCAGAAGGAGTAAATTTTCATATCATGGATGTTTGGTATTACATTATAAAAAGCCATTTTAAAAAATGAACAGTGACCTTTGTGCTGTAATTCCTTTGGTTTGAAGTTATTAAGAACTCATTTATGATTAGAACAGATCCACTAACTAGGGGAGAGCCACTAATGAATAGGAAGCTAAATTCACAAACTGTGAAGATTGTATTTGGGTGGATAACCACAGCTGTGATATTGAGGTTTTTATTTTGTAATTACACCTAACTTCTTCGAGATTAGTTTCAAATCCTCTCTCCTCTCCTTCCTTAAGTCTTTTTTCACAACTTGCGTTCCTAGTTTAACGGCTAGCACACCCATGATTTCTATCTATTCAGTCCCCCTGCCCACATCTGGGAAGGGGCTTAGGATATGCATCTGAGGTATAAAGAGAAGAAAAGAAAAAAAAAAAAACAGATGCTTCCATGTCACCCCACAATGACTTGGGATGGAAAGAAGACAATCTCTCTCCTCTTCAGGGCAAGGCTGAATGAGGTCCTACTCTTTAAAGGAGACAAGCAGCCTTTGGACATAATCCAGGAAAGCCTCACATTATGCCCCATGCCCATACCACCACCCAGTCACATTCAACTTCATTATGATTGGTCATGTCTACAGTAAGTTGGATGGTATAAAGTAGCATGAAGGAGTTTTCCCAGAGCCCTACACACCAGCTTTGCTTCTTATTTTTATTAAATATAAAACTCTCATTATATCAGGCTGGTTTTCACCTTCATCCTTGACCTGAAAATCATCCCAAATTTAAAAAGGCCTTGAGCAAATGACCCTGTACTCAGAGCATAGTGATAATAAAATCTCATATTTGTTGAGCAGTTCCAATGTGCCAGGTGGTTTCACATACATCATTTCCACTAGTCCTCAGAATGATCCTCCAAGATGGACATTATCTTCCAGTTAGTAAGGGAGAATCTGAGGCTGAGAGAAGTTAAGTATTTTTAAGTAATTTACCTAAAGGCATACACCTAACAAGTGACAGAGCCTATAGTTGACTCAGATAGTCTGATGTGAGCAAATAAACTATTAAACACTATACTGTCTGTTGTCATACATTCATTCATTTTTGTATAACCAATGCTCATAGAAGGCCAATAAGTGCTGTGCACTTACTAAGCACTTTTACATATTCACTTATTTAATTATGTTAGTAACCCTGTTGACTTGCCCTGTGTACAGAAGAGGGAACTGAGCAGAGGGAAGTTAAATCATTTTCCTATGTAGGAAGTGAAGAGTGGCTGAGTGGTGAGCCCAGGTTAAGACTTAGAAGAGAAAGAATCACAAACATGAGGCATGAAGCATCCATAGGCATGGTTCACAATGGATGATGATCTAGTGTGAGCCATTGTTTGCAGGAGAAGGAAATGCATTTACATGCACCAGAATGATGTGGATTCATTCCCCAAATGAAGAGGACAAAGAGGATGTGGGACGTATGAGGACACAATTTCTGGCATTTGGGGCCGATGACCAGATCTGTCTAATAAATTATGGTTGTTGTTAAGGCAATTGTTGTTATTAAGTGCCCATTACTTGAGCACGTACTGTTTGTTAGACACTCTGTTTAGTGTGTTCCTCACTTGTATGGTAGAAATTAGGATCATCTTCACTTTATAGAAGCTTAGAGAGGACCAAGAACCTCACACAAGATTATTCAAATTCTAGGTGGTGGTGTTGGAGCAGTGAGTCCCATTTGTTGAATTTGGTAGACCTGCTTATACCACTAGGCCATGGTGTCTTATTATAAAGACATTTCATAATGGGGCTGCAAAAGGTCTGGTAACTACAGTAAGGCTACTTCCAGTTGTAATAGCCTTATTAGCATTAGCTTTATGATAAGAAGCTAACATCCTCCCAAGGTATCCATGCAATTGTCATAGACCCCAGCCTTCACAATATCTTGATCATTCCTACTTAAATCTCAGCTTATCATCCTCTCTATGGTGTATCTGACAGCTTAATTCTGACCTCCTTTGGTTGACAATGCATTCAGCAGTAGTTCTGCACAATTAGCAACCAGTTCTTACCTCTATTGTCCATCCACTCTTGACCAAATTCCCTAAGGATTGCCAGGGCCAACCACAACCACCTCCCCTACATCATGTCACCTTCTGATCTAACATCACCATCCTTCCTGAACTAGCCTTAGTAAAATGAATTTTTTAAGTGTGTTACTTAAATAAGTAGTGTTTACTACTCAAATAAGTAGTAAAATTAAGTTTTAAGTGTGTTACTACCAACATGGGACTCAAATAAGTAGTTTGAAAATTTGGAAAAAGCATGAACTAAAGCTCATTAAGCTGTTTCAAAAACTGAGAAGGAAAAAAGAAAAGCAGAGACAAGACAAGACAATTTTACAAAGGAATAAAGAAGGCAAACACATATGCTATAAGAAATCAAAAGTCACAAAATTGTCAATAATAAAATAAACAAAGAAGCCAATGGCAGAAGATAGAGACCAGGCCCATGGCCATACATATATGGGTACTTGATACATGAAAGAATTATGTTTTCTATATGGTGAGAGGAGCAGCTGGTCAAAACTAATAATAGCTACCTTGGATACCTATATTGTATCACACACAAAAATAAAATCCAAATTGACCAAGGTCCTAAAAATAAAAAGTAAATCTTCAAGAGACTTTAAGAGACTATTTTAATGATGCTGAAATATGAAAAAAAAATCCAAAGTAAGACACTGAGTGCAAACCCTGAAAAAGGAAATTATAAATCTGACTCCATTGAAGTTAAAAACTTCAATTAATGAAGTTAAAAAAAAAAAAAAGACAACCTGGATTTTATTTGCAATCCACATAAATAATTCCTAATCCTAAAGGATTAGGAATCAGAACATGTAAAGAGCTCCCACAAATCAAAATGAAGAATCAATAGCCAAATGGAAATTTGGACAATATTTATGATTCAACAGGTCACAGAAGAGGAAATACGAACGAACAGCCACTAAATATAAGAAAATAGCTCAATTCCACCATGACTGAGGAAATAAAAATGAATACCATTTCATACTCATTAGAATGGCAAAAATTAAAAAGTGAAAATTCTAAGTACAGCAGGGATTTATGAAAATGGGAAGCACTGTCAATGGGGATATGAACTGAAGTTGCTATTTTGAGAACAATTACCCAATATCTAGTAACATAGATATTGTCTATAACCAAGCACCCTGTGATTCCCTTCTGAGATCCACATGCTAGAGAAATGTTTGCCATACACTTGAGGAAGTACATGCAGATCTGTTCTACAGCACTGCATAGAATAACAGAACAATTAGCAGCAACAGAGATGTCTATCAATTGGAGAATGGACAAATAAACTCTACTATATTCACACAATGGAAGAATACAGAACAATAGAGATAAACGAACAAAAGCTACATGCATCAACTGAAATTAATCTTGAAACACAATATTGAGTGAAGATGTATATTGCAGAACACTACACTCTTTTTTTAAAAATTAAAGGCATTCAAAATGATACTATATACTATTTTGGGGAACACGTATACATATAAACATACTAAGACCAACATGGAAAGGTACGTGAGAACTTCAGAATAGTAGTTACTCTTTTTCTTTTTCTTTTTTTGTTTTTAAGATTTTATTTATTTATTTATTTATTTATTTATTTATTTGAGAGAGAGAGAGAGAGAGCATGAAAATGGGAGAAACAGAGGCAAAGGGAGAAGCAGGCTCCCCTGTGAGCAAGGAGCCCTATGCTGGACTTGATCCCAAGAGCCTGGGATCATGACCCAAGCCAAAGGCAGACACTTAACCAACTGAGCCACCCAAGCACCCAGGATAGTAATTATTCTTGCAGAGGGAAGAGAGGAGAATGAAATCTGGGAAGGGTTAAATGTGGCTTTAAATCTGTTGGTCTTTATTTTATGGAAAGAAGCAAATACAGAAAATAGTAACATTTCCTAAATTTGGGTGGTTGATGTTGATAACTTATATACATATGCATTATGTATATAATTCATACACACACACACATTCACACATATGATATATATGAAATATTCATTGGGTAGGCTTTGGGGTCAGCAACTCCTGGGTTGGGACTTTGGCTCTACTTCATCCTGGGTTTATACACTAAGCAAATTATTTCACCAGAATGACCTCAATCCCTTCTTCTTTCATAATATATATTTCAAAGGGTTGTTCTAAAGATTAAATTTAAAATACATTTATATAGCATAAAATATATATAGCATATTAGTGCAATACCTGGCACAGAGCAGACATCAATAAAACACTACTATTTTTTATTTCTTCAATAAATATCTACATCTTGTGTATTGCCAAGCTTGTAAAAATAAATTATCTGAAGCCAAATATAACGTTTTATCAATAGCTTTAGCATCATGTGCAATAGAATTGAATGCTACTCTTTAGACAGTTTATAGATATGATTTCAAAGTGGCCTGAAGCAGTTCTCATCTGGAAATTATTTTAAAAAGTTTTCTGAAGCAGTGAGGGCCAGTAGAACTTTATGCACTGATGGAAATGTTCCCTGTGTTTGCTCAATACAGTAGCCACTAGCCACTTATGGACTAGTAAGCCCTTGAAATGTGACTATTGTGACAGAGAAACTGAATTTTTAATATTATTTAACTTTAATTAATTTTAAGTAGTTCCATTTGGCTAGTGCCTACCGTATAGGACATCTCATGTCTAAAGTAATACAATGTATTTTTCAACACGAACGCATTGGGCATCTATTGTATGCAGAGCCTCATGTTGAACCATGTAGGAGAAACACAAAGCAGTCTATGCCTTCAAATTTATAACCCATGAAAGGAAAATAGCCACACATGAGACATTTCAATGACAAGAGGCAGCAGTGATTGAACTTTTACATATGGTGAATATTTGTTAGATCATCTTGGACAGCTGTAATAAAGGAAGATTGCCTGGCTATGGCAGGCTGTAATCAGGACTGAAGGGATAGACACGTTTTGTAGGAGTGGACAGTAAGGGGCAGATACACCTGACCCCCAATATAAGCTGCAGCAAATCGGAAGCTGGAATGACTGAGCTGCTGGAGATGTGCCTGATAAGGAAGACACTACTGTGAGTGCAGTTGGAGGTAATATGACTTTCCTTGATCTATGCACATCTCTAGCGTCATCTCCTTCTACTGCTTGCCCTCAACCTTCCTTCCAACAGCTCTGAGCTATGTTTAGTTCACCTACATGTCCCCACCTGCATGCATTAACCGGTGCTACCCTGTCTGCTCCGGCACATTGCTTGGGTAACTTCTACTTATCCTTCAAGACTCAGTTCAAGCATCATGTTCTCTGAGAGGTCACTCTTGACCTCCCACTCCCACCTGGGGCATATTAGATGCCTTATCTGTGTTTCCAGAAGACCCCATGCAGGTTTCTGGCATTGATCTTATTAAAAGCTCGTATAATTCAGTCCATCTTCTGTAACTGATCAAGAACTCCTCAGAAGCAGAAGTCAAAACACTTGTATTTTTCATCCCCAGCTTTTATTATATCCTGCATAAATAAATGAATGACTTTGAATCACGGAACAAATGGAGATTTCTTAAAGATTTTTGAACATGAATGTAGCATGATCTTTGTAGTACTTCAGGAACCATGATTTGATAATAATATTCAGTCTGGGTATATCTGGCTAAAACAAAGCATCACCTTTTAGAACCAGTGATGACCAAGTAACAGAGATATTTTGAAAAATATTAACATGCATTTCCATTTCTAATTTTTATATGACCTTCTCTAGCGTGACCTTCTCCCAGATGATCCATATGGCTTGGTCTTCAGCTTCCCTCAGGTCTTGTTCAAATGTCACCTTTAAAGTGACTCCCAGCATTCCATCTCCAGCACTTGCTATCCTCTCTTAATTCATTTTCCTTCATATCACATAACATCAGCTCATGTATTTCTTTTACTTACTCATTTGGCTTAAAAATGACAGCTCTTTGGAAGCAGAAATTTTGTCTGTTTCTTTTACAATGGCATCCTTAGCACCCAGAAGAATATCTGATACACAGTGTGTATGTCATGTGTGTGTGGTGGGGGGCTGGTGTTGGGGGAGACATTTTTAAATTCTTACAATTGAAAGAAGAAGAAGTAGCAATTTTCTGTTTCTGGTATTCAAAATAAAAGTTTGCAATATGACAATGGTCTCTGTAGTCAGGCTTTGTTGAGAAATATTTATCTAAAGGATAAAGCATTTTCGCATATCAAGAACCAAACTTGGAGGACTTTGATCTTGAAGTGTCTTCTGTGGTATATCTAAGATGACCCCAAGTCAAGACCTTTCACCCTTGACTACTATGCCATAGGTTTGTTGCCAAGAATAGAAGAATGTGCTATAAAGCAAAGAGAAATCAAGCCTACCTTTCACAGTTTCTGGGGCTGAGGCAGTAGTGAGGCAGGAGGGTCCACTCTCCTCTCTCCAGACTTGGATTCAGAAATGAGGAGTTGTTTGAGGTAAGCAGCTAAAAAATTCAATAGCAAGGGACTCCAGAAAAGATCCCATGACAGATTACCACTGCATTATCCCAGTGAGTAGGTGAGAAGAGATTGTGCTATCAAAGGTAATTAACAACCCCAGCATAGTAATCAGAGGAATGGCCAATTTGCAACTTTCTTGGACCTCTCTTGGTTCTGGTTTCGTGCAGGCAGGACCTAGGATTTCCTGTTGATTTATAAAAGATGTAAAGCAGTTAAGTTGAGAAATAATATGCCCCACTGATGGTGAGGAGAGAAGGGATTCCAAGTCAGTACTGGAGCAGGGGTGGAAGGGGAATGTAGCTGATAGAAAAAGTAGACCACAAAGAACCAGAGGAGTTCATTTTGCAGGGGAGAACTCCCAAACCTAACAGGACAAAAGCAAACACATCACAGATTCTGGTAGGGACCAGGTAGAGAAGGTTTATTACTCAGAGAGCAGAGGAGCCATGAGATTCTGCTTAGAGCTTAGAACCCCACCACTCTTCCACCTCAGGGTCACAGGAGTCACTTTTAGGGGTCTTGGGGAGTCAATTATGGAAATCGAGTGACTTTGCATTTTTACCTATAGGCTGAGAAACTTAAAGAGGTAGTTTTGGTTATTGGATCAGATTCAGATTATCACACTGATCTCTCCCTACAACTCAGCTGGGGGGTTATCATAAAGAAAAACAGATCAGTTACAGACACAGTAGAAAAACTGCATCTTCCCTGCACATCTGAGCAGCCTGGGAGTACCAACCCAACAAAACAGCCAGTGCACCCTGCCAGAGCTTCATGGTTTTGCTAGTAGGTAAAATTCAGAAAATTTTCAAAAAGTTGGGGTCTTCTTGGCCACTGGCACACCCCCTAGGTATTCCACCAACTTGTGAAACAACTGTTCTGCTTCAATCTAATAATGCATAAGAAAAGATAATGAGAGAGTTTCCTTGGGGATTTTAGAAAAGCACTCTATGATTCACATTTATATTGCATTATCTGGTTCACCAGCAGCTTCTCCAAACACGATTTTATTTCATTTTTACAGAACACCCTGTGGTTGTCATCAACCCCATTTGACAGATAAGGAAGCTGATCCATGGGCTCTTACATTGCAGGGCTGTGTATCTGGAATTCAGAATCCACAGAGTCCCCAGAACAGCGTATGCTGCGTAAGCTAATAGCTGTTCTCAATTCAGAAATTGGGGTGGGGGGGGTCCTTCCAATTTCTCACAGAGAATTTTTCTCCAGCCACTGATTTGGGAATCTCTTGTTCAATTCTGCTGAGCCCCGTCAAATGGGCAGGTACCAGCATGCTCCTCCCCTAGCAGGTGCAGTCAAATGAATGGCAGCATTGACTGCCACTTAATGAGTTGCCCCCATGCTGGCAGTTACACATTCTGGTTTGAATTTTTAATTCTATCTCATAAAATAGTGCCATAAATCATCCTGCGCTCCATTTAGAGTTGCATTTTCCAAAACCATCTCTGAAGTAATTAAGGAGAAACTACACAGGCTTTTAAATCAGTTCTCCAAGATACAGAAGAGCAATGAAAATTCTACAGCTCAGTTTCCCCTTCTTCTATGTCTTGCATCAATTCATTCTGGCTATGACAAACTATCATCCCCAAACCTTCATTCACAAAATATTTATGAGCCATTTGTGAACCTTTAGCCACTGAGAAGTATAATGCCGCATGACAAAAATGAGTTATAGGGAAGTGTGCAGTCTTACTTTAATATAAGCCATCCGGCCCCAGGTCCGTAGATTAATAACCCAAACCTGATTCCAATATGAGACCCAGACAAAATGAGACGTTCTAAAAGCTCATGGCTGTGCCCGGAGACCCCACAACCTAACCTAATTCACCTACAGCCTACATTTTCAAAATCAAATAAATACATAAATAACAAGTAAGTCCAAAAGAGATTTCTCCTGCTCTGGGGAGCACTTTTATAGCATATACAAAGCAAAGCAATTTGAATGTTTCCCAAACATGCAGGTGCTAAATACTCATGCTTGGCAGGAATAATTATTTGCTGTATTCCCTAGATCTTCTATTTTGCTGAATTTAATTTGTTTTCAATACTTAGAAGGAGTAAAAATATAAAAGTACACCAAAACAGTAGAAAACCCGCGACAGTAAATGAAAGATTTACCACAGTGCTGGTTATAGGTATTGTTTAGGCAGCATAAAATTGAAAAATAGCAAGATGATATCTATCCTGATTCTCTTCTTCCCACTCTGCAGCTGGTAGACAAACGTGAACCTGAAAGAATGGAGTTTAGAATGGGGTGGGAGCAGAGTTGCCATGAACTGCAGTTGAGCCAAAGTCAATGACGTTCTTGAGAAAGGAAGTGATCTGTGACTTCTTCATAATCTCTGGTCAGCGACAAAGGCTCTGCAATGATGACAAAAGCAAGTGTTGCTGGAAAAAGACCTCACGCAGCCCAGGGCGGGGTGGGGGGAGGGGACTCCAGGAGTCATGGGAGCAATGTGAGATACTGCCATCCGGGGTGGAAATGGGAATATCTCCTTGAGCCTGCAGTTCTCAAACCTAGCTGCCCATTAGAATCACCTGTGGAGTTCCAAAAACCACTGACACCAGAGCCCAACTCGTGACAATAGTATCAGAACCTCTGCAGGTGGGGTTCTGGCCGGGTTACCTGTAACATACTCTCCAGTTGAGCCTAATGCTTTGGTTGGGCTGAGAACCACTGAGTTGTAGTTGACTCTGTTGGTCAATTTCCATTGTTGATTGGCCACTCATGGATCCCTGGTATAGATGAGAAACTGCAAACTTGATGCTTGAAGGCTTTATTTGGCATATAGATGTGCTAATTTCAGCATATATTATATTTAAAATCCAAACTATCTATCAATCTATCTATCTATGATTAAAATACAAAAAATTTTGCATAAAAATGCCCCTTTGAAAAAGAAGTTCTAGACATTCTACATGGCACATTCAGCTGGATCTGAGTGGCACCTGTCCTCTTACACAAAGCAGATTCTTTCCAACTTGCCACAGTCCCCATTATTTCCTTTTACATGTCATAACAGACTACCTCTTTCACTAATATTACCTGCATGCCTTTTATAGCCTTTTTATTCCTTATGACCACCAGCATAGACCTATAAAACTGTAGGAAGGATAGTCCCAAGATTCATTTTTTTTAAAGAAGGAAGTGGAGACCCAGAAAATGCAAACTGCTTTTTAGTTCTATTATATCTTAAGCTTTGTCATACTTTCACAAATTCCCATTTACCTAAGCCAAACTTCCAGTGAAATTTGTTTTTGCAGATTGGCTTATTAATATTTAATGATATTTCCCTTTGAATTTTAAAGTAGTAATTAAATTGAACTATTCAGAAAGAGCATATTAATTCCAATTTTTTAAATATGAAAGAGAATAAATCTTGCTCAAAACAAAAGCACAGTAAAAAGTGAACATTAATTCTGTAGGGTGAGCCAGGCTATCTTTTATTAAATATTTATTTCCATTATGAGAAATATATTGGGACAACAGCTACTACAGAAACATAAAATATATACCAATAAGAAATGTTTCCATTTTCTAAACTTCTCAGCACCTCTCAACACCTTAGCACTTCAATGTCTGACTTAATTTATATATTTTTATGTTCTTCTAATATATTTTTAGATTCACCCAGGATAAAGTGCTTGCCTTCTTAAATCTTCTGAGTCTACAATAGCATCTAGCACGGGGCTTAATGTATAATTAGTACCCAATAAATATTGGTAAATATCCCATAAAATTTCTAAAATAGAGTCCAGAAGTATAAGAAAACATTATTCAGAGCAAAGAAATGATTCATAGGCAAACCGTGTGGTATTGACCATGTTCTCTATATGTCATTCACTGGGAACTAAACAAAAGTGAGATTAAAATCCCATGAACCTCAGTAATGTGGGGAGCACATACTGTGAAGGCATCTAGAGAAGTAAACCCAGTGATCCGTCCCACTTACTGTTATTTACACGTGGCTTCCATAGTAAAAGGAGAATTCAACCCCACTGAGTTTGACACTGCAACTAGCAAGAAGGCTCTCATGTAGCTATTATAACAATCTCAAGTATCACTGTTCCCGCTTTACAGAATGAAGAAAGTTTTGGTCTAGACCTGAAGTAACTTTCCAAATTCATACAACTTGTTAGTGGCATAACTCCGAGCTTTCCAAACTTCTCACATCACCTGGAAATCACATTAAAATGCAGATTCTGATTCAGGAGGCATGCGATGGGTCCTGAGATTCGTAATTTCTGACACAACCCCCATTAGGTTGAAGCTGTTGGCCCATTTTTACCATTTAAATGGAAGAATGAAGCCAGAATTGAAGTGTGAGGACCCTGAAAGACCCATCAGAGCCTGGGTTCTTTGAGGTTTCCCTAATACAATGAAATTGTGGAATGGTTGCTCAAAACTGCTACATAATTCACACAATCTCTCCCATTTTGCCTTGGAATTTACAAGATCCAATACACTACACAGTTTCACATCTCCTTCCTTCTACTCAAAATCCATTGCTCATATTCCCAGCTAAAAGGAATATGGGATTCTAGCCCTATGGTGGACCACCATTCATTTACACATTTGAAAAAAAAAAATTTTTTTTTTTTTTCTGGACTACCTCCTCTGCTTCAGCCTCTTTGCTGGGTTCTAGGATGCTATTATCAACAGAAAAAGCCAATCCCTAAGCCAACCTAAAAGTGCAGTCTAGAGGGGGCAGAATCATTATAGGAAGAAGGAGTTTGCTCTAAGAACACTAATGATTCTGCACCCAGTTTCAATGTATGGGGGTGGTTCTCCCACACACTTAAGAAATTATCCAACATGAGCTGAGGACCTACAAATCAGCTCAATTTTTGACACCATCTACCTGGAGATAGTTCCAGATTCCACATGATAAGGGCTCACTCTCACAAAGACTGCCTTGACCCAACACTCGACTTCAGAAGACCATTGGAAGTCAAGGTTGTTGCCTGGGCTTCTGACTGGACAGGCTAAAAAGAAAAGGCTGTAGATTAAAGATTGCAATGCCCCCCTCCTTGGGTTCAATTAATTTGCCAGAGCAGCTCACTGAACTCAGGAGAGCAGTTTACTTATTAGATTACCAGTTCATTATAAAAAATATATGACTCAGGAACAGTCAGACGAAAGATGTGCATGGGCAAGGAGCTTCCATGCTTTCTCTGAATGTGCCTCTCCCCTCCTATTTTCACATGTTCACCAACCTAATGCTCTCCAAACCCTATCCTTTTGGATTTTTTTTATGGAAACATCATTACATAGGCATGATTAAGTCAATATTGGTCATTGGCAATTGATTCAACCTCTAGTCTTTCTCCTTTCCCCAGAGGTCAGGGGGTGGAACTGAAAGTTTCAACCCTCTAATCACAAGGTTTCCTTAGCTGACCAGCGCCTCCCCACCACCTCAGGTAACTAGGGCCATTCCGAAAGTCACCTCATTAACACAACAAAATATACCTTTATGTTCTCATCACTTAGGAAATTATGAAGGTTTTAGGAGCTCTTTGCCAGGAATGAGGATGGAAACCAAATATATATTTCTCATTATAAATCACAAATATCATAAGTACAATGGATGAAGAATTCATTAAGATCAGAGGTGTTTAGGACCCATTTCCCAGAAGGACATCTCAGCTGAGACCCAGGAGTAAGAGTTATCCAGCTGAAAAGGGAAATAAAGCTGAGTGTGATGGTACTTTCTGTGTTTCATTGACTGAGCCATGGGGTGCCTAGACATTTTGTCAAACATTATTCTGAGTGTGTCCATAAACCTGTATTCAGGTAAGATTAACACCTGAATCGGTAGACCCAGTAAAGTAGATTGCTCTCCTTACTGGGTGGGCCTCATCCAGTCTGTTGAAGGTCTGACTATAACTAGCTAGAAGCCTGACCCTCCAGTGAGTCACTCCTGCCTGAGTGCCTTTCAACTGGACATCAGTCTTTTCCTGCCTCTCCACTCTTCTGGGCTCTCAACCCTGCTGGCTTTCAGGCTAGAACATATACCATCGGCCCTCCTGGGTCTCCAGCTTGTCCACTGCAGATCTTGGTATTTCTAGACCACCATAATCACATGAGGAAAACGTCTGCCTTCATCTCAGGTCATGATCCTGGGGTCTTGGGATCGAGCCCTATTTCAGGCTCCCTGCTCACCAGGGAGTCTGCTTCTCCCTCTCTCTTGTCCCCTCTCCCTGTTTATGCTCTCTCACTCATTGGCTCTTGCTCTCTTTCAAATAAATAAATAGAATCTTTAAACTAAAAAAAACAAAACAAAACAAAACTAAGGGAGAATAACAAGTGAACAACTAGGGAAGTCTGAAAGTCAATGGAAATACTATCTCCAGACTAGAGATAGTATTTACAGTCATGTTCCAGGAGGGGATGATCAAGGGAGGGAGTGAGCATGTGTGGGAAGGAGTGAAGGTCTGTATGAGTCAGCATACCAACACAAAACAGATGGCATGTTCAACTTAGGATAAATTGAAAAAGGTTTATTTACACAGGAATAGATTCAAAGGTGTGGGAAGGTGTAGGGCAATCATCAAGCACATCATGGCCCTCAGGGCTAGCAACAGCCCAGCCACTATACCCCTGAAAATTTTGGCTGATGTGGGAACCAATGCAGTCCTTTGACCTCATAAGAAGAAGCTGGGGGCCTACAGGCCCTCACCCACCCTTTCTCCCTCCACTATCTTACCAGATGCCCATGGGCCCAATATTAATTTGCTGGGGCTGCTGTAACAAAGTAAGAGGAACTGGCTTAAAGCACAAGAATTTATTGTCTTACAGTTCTGAAGGTAAAAGTTCAAGATCAAGATCTTTCAGGACTGTTTTTTTTTAAGGGCTCTGAGAGAGAATCCATTCTTTGGCTATTATATAGTTCCTGGTGGTTGCTGGCAATTTGGGTGTTCTGTGGCTTGTAGGTGCATCACCCTGATCTCTGCTTTCATGTTCATACAACATTCTCCTCATGAGTCTATGTCTAAATGTCCCCTTTTTCTAAGGACACTAGTCACATTGGATTAGGAGTCCACCCCTCCCTAGTACGACTTAATTTTCCCTCCTTACATCTGCAGTGACCCTATTTCTAAAAAGTTCATATTCTGAGATACTGGGGACTAGGACATTAACATATGAATTTGATGGGAGCACAATTCAGTTCTTAACAGGCATTGTAGATTACATTGTCACATAATCTACAAAAGTCGGCCTCGAGAGCACAAAGCGGGTTGGAGAAGGAATGCGTGGAGACAGAATCTGAAGAAGCAAATGGAAAATTTCTCCCAGCACCAAGTAAGGAGTATTTCAGTATTTGGTGACCTGGGATATGAGAAGGAACTGCAAGGAGACAGAATACAAGGAGTCTGGGAGACGGGAGAGAGATCAGAAAGAGATCCCCAGGAAGTAGAGGAAGGGCTTCAAGGAGAGAGTGATCATGCCATCCCACGTTGCTGGTGAGTGAAGGAAGATGATTTTAACATTATCACTTCTTTGAGAGACTCCAAGGTGGACACTACTCTAGGATTCCTGCAAACTGTCAGGTTTCCCAGACCACACTGCAGGGACCTTGTGACTGGAATAATTTTCCAGTATCCAAAAACATATATTCTGCAGCATGCTGGTAGCTTCAGCTGGACAATAAGCACCCATTGGTGAGTTAGAGCGGCTTATCTGACTCCAGCCCTACATCAAACACAGTAAAAGCAGGGGTAGATTGGCTGTTAATCTTTCCACTGCAATTTGGCTCACTGCCACAATACCTACCAAATGAAAAATAAATGGTGTGGTATTAAGGATTGTCAACTAATATATAATCCCAAAGGGTTAATTCTGCACTAAGCCTACTTGAATTTTTTCTTTTTTTCTTTTTTCTTTTTTTCCAGAATGTAACTAAACCATAAAGAACAAAGAGGCATGTTCATGGAGAACTCTTGCTGACCCCAAAGGAAAAAATGCCCCGACCATTCTGCCTTCCCACAGGCAGGGGAAGGGAGGAAGACTGCCCATGAGATGGAGAACAGCTCTCTTCAGTGTCCTGGACTAACACTCAGTGACTGACACTGGTGGTGGTTAAACTGAATGAATCAAGGCAGGTGGAGAAGTTCCCACTAGCCATTGTTCTGTGCCTTTATGAGACCACTGACTGATAGAGCGGGGCTAGGCTGGGGTGTGGTAAATGGGCTGCATTCTGCCGATGTGTTGTGAGGCATCCGTCGATAGGCCCCAGGCAGCTTAGGGTCACTGTTCTGGGCAAATGGCCAAAACTGAAAGACATTCAACTGATGCAGAGGGCCACAGACAGAGTCGGCAGGCGGCCTGAGGGCAAATACAGACGTCACGGCATCGGGTCAGAGAGAGTGTAGAGACAAGGAGGCCATAGGGCACACACGCTATGCGGTCCGGCCCTCCAAGGGTCACCAAGGGGATGGACGGGCAGGCCGGAGGGCAGGCGGCAACAGCAGGAAGTCAGCTCAACAGACCCAGGTGTGGAGGTCAAGCACAAGGCCCTCAGGAAATTTCAGAGCATACTAAGGGACTGGGATTCTACAAGAACAAGACTGTATGTAGTAAACGGAAACACATGCCCTTGTCAAGGAGGTGACCGCTGTAGCAGTTTCCTGACCCCGCTTTCTGGTCTTTTCTATGCTGCGAGTGGTGTCAAATGCTAGTTCCAGATGGCCTCCTCTGAAGCCTGCAGGTGGGAACCAGCAAGTGGCAGCCAGCCGAGGTGGGGTGTGCAACAGCTGAGCAGAGGCAGCACGTCTCCCGACCTAGCATATCTATGCAGGAGGTAGAGCCCTGGTGAGGGATGCTTGGGTGCTGCCAGCCCAACCCCTGATTCCTGCCTCTCCTTTCTTGCCTGTACTATGATTATTGATGCCATTCTATGACCATTAAGTTATTGGAATGCCTACTGAACCGTACAATGTACTTTGTTCTTTGTATTCATTGTCTCACTTAATATTCTAAAAATGAGGTAGATGCTCTTATTATTACTTTACACACAGAGAAACCTGAGTCAAAGACTGTGAGATCCTTGCCCAAAGTGACACAATTGGTAAAAGACAGGGCCAGGATTAGAACTCCATTTGCATAGTCCAGACCAGGACTAGCTTCATGAAGGCATACATGGCTTCATATTCTACTGTCACCGTCTCAAAAATTTGAATACCTTTTTTACAAAAAGCCTCCATCTTCAATTTGGCATGCAGGGGACAGGCTGGTGCTGGCTCTATGTTGTTTAACACACTGCCCTCCCACCACCACCTACTCCCATTTATTTATGCAATTGTGGAGACTTGATTTTCCAAGGCAATTCAAAACCATTTCATATAGTGTTGAATTTTTCCTGAAGTAAAATGGGAGAAGATATTGGCTGGAGCCAGGAGGGGGTGACTGCAGTTTCCCATAAGCAGTCTGGAAAGTTAAAGGTGCTGCATAAGTGGAAAAAATTATGAATATAATCTTCACCAAAGGTTTTTGCACTTCACAATGTGTTTACCTGACATCTCTACCAATGTTTAAAAATTAAAGGCATTCAGCCAATCCCAGATGCTTTGCTTACATGACTGGGAAAGAATTTTGGCTTAAACAAGAAAGCTAATGCATCTAAGATTCCTATCAAAATGGCTATGGTTTCCTCTCTTTTTTTCTCCATGTTGGACCACCTCCTCATCCCCCCAGTGTAAAACCCTCAAGGTCAGAGCTAATCCTTCTCCCGGCTAGCCCTGGCCCCAAGAAGGAACATTAATTTGCTGACCCGGGCCACCCTGTCATGCAGACATCCTCTGCCTTTCTCCCACACCACTGTTTATCAGAACTCAGATGAAGCAAGGACACAGAACCGTGTATATGAAATTAAGTATGACTCTAGGAGCAGGGTCACTTGAGAGCTGCAAGCTAACTTTTCATCTTCTTTATCAAGTTGGTTAAGAGTGTTAACTTCAGCAATTCTTGCTCAAACCAAAATATTTATTGTCTAGGAAGTAAGTCAGTGGCCACAGGCATGGCAACACAGCAGAACACAGCTTCTTAACATGGAATGCTATGGCTTCTTAGCACTGGCATCTGTATCTGTTCCATGTTGACAAGAGTCCAACAAAACACCTCTCCCTGCCTAAACTCCCTAAAAGCAGGTTGGTGCTCAGCCTTCCTTCACTTACCTTACTGTCTCCCAAAATATTCAGGGGGACATCCTAATTCATTCAACACTTCAGACCAGGAACATTTGTTAACTGCTGAGTCAGCTCTTACAGAAAATCGGGATATTCCTCTCTCATGACCAAGACACCAGTATGGACTAAGCAAGGACTAGAGGAAATGGGTATTAAGTCATGAAGCTACTGATTTAAACAAAAACAAAAACAAAAACAAAATCGCCTCTGACTGCTGTTGTAACATAGTATTCTTATTGTAGGAAGGATTCCATATGAAGTATCCGCATTCTACTCCTGTCCACATACACAATGAAGCAGAAGTTAGAGGCAATTATTGATCTAATTAGTGACATAAATTTATTCACCTAAATGACCCCGAGGCAGGGAAAGGGACATCGTGTTAAGAAAGAAGTAGTATCTCTTCTATATTAGTCAGCTAATCCTGAGTTTATTCCTCTCATTTGCTTTGTTCATTTTTTTTTATTTAGCCATTTTTAATAGACTTAATTTTTTAGAGCAGTTTTAGATTTACAGAAAAATTAAGATGGTTCAGGAAGTTCTCATCTAATCACCACACATAGTTGCCCCTATTTTTCACATCTCACATGGGCGTGATGCACTCATTACAATTAATGAACCAATACTGATATATATTATAACTGACTAAAGTCCATGCTTTATTCAGACTGCCTTAGTTTTACCAAACGTCCTTTCTCTATTCCAGGAACTCAGCCAGGAAACCACATTACATTTAATCTTGGGCTCCTCTGGGCTATGAACGCTTCTCAGACTTCCCTTGCTTTTGATGACCTTAACAGTTTTGGGGAGTACTGGTCAGGTATTTTGTAGGATGTCTTGCTATTGGAATTTGTCTAATTTTTTTTTTCATGATCAGACTAGAGTTATGGGTTTCAGGGAGGAAGATTACAGAGATAAAGTGCCGTTTTCATCATACCACATGAAAGGTGCACACTGTCAACATGGTTTATCACAGTTAACATTGACCTTGATGACCTGGCTAAAGTAGTGTTTGGCAGGTTTTTCTACTGTAAAGTTACTCTGCTGTCCCCCTCCCTTTCCATACCATACTCCGGAAGGAAGTCTATGAAAAGCCCATGGTTAAAGAGTGGTGAGTTATGCCCCCTACTCCTTCACGACAGAGTATCGACATAAATTCTTACACTCAGGAGAGTTGTTGCTTTTCCCCCATTAGGTATTTAATTTATTTATTTATATCAAGTTCTTGGATATTTATCATAACTTTGAGGTGCAATCTAACACTACCTTAATGATTTTTTTGGTCAAATTATTCCAGCTTCTGGCCTCTGGGAGCTCTTTCAGTTGCTTCTGGCACCCCTCTGACATACTCCAACTCTGTGTGTGTGTGTGTGTGTGTGTGTGTGTGTGTGTGTGTGTTAGCCCTTCCTTATTTTCAGGCTCCATAAGAGGCTTCAGGATCATCTTGTGTGTGTCCTGCCCCAGTCATAGAATCAGTCATCTTTCCAAGGAGCTGTGGTTCCTTTTATTAGAGAATAATATTAGAAATCAACATCTGGGTGCTAGGAGTACCTGTTGTTACGGGGCTATTTTTTCTTTATGCCTTCTTAGTTTACAGAGCAAATAAATGTGTATATATTAATCTGTGTATACACACATATTTATAAATATTTCTTTTTGGAACCCTCTGTAACTATATTAGCCATTTTCTATCCAGTAACTATATTAGCCATTTGCTATCCAGTTTCCTGGGTACTGAAGCATCCAGACCTAATGCAAGGGAGACAGAAAGGCTAAAAGTCATGAAGCTGCCTTCCTAGTATAGTATTGGTGCTCATGCTGTAGGGATGAAAAGGATGATGCTGGGACATGGTGGTAATTATTTCTTTAGCACTTCCTATGTGACAAGTGTTATCTCATTTAACTCTAGGAGAAAGGCATTATAATTAATGCCATTCAGCCAATGATAAGTGAGTTTCAGAAGCTGAATAATGTGCGTGGAGCCCTACAATGGAAACGTGGCTGGTGTAACTTTAGACTACATCTGCCTGATCCCTCACCATTACTCACCTTAACTGTTATTTGGTATTGAGAAAGGCAGAGCTTCCAATATCCAAGTTACTCCTGAAGAAGGCAGGGCTATGAATAAGTCATGGGGATGAAAGGTACAGAGCAGGGAATCTAGTCAATGATATTCTAATAGCATCATATGGTGACAGCTGGTAGCTACGCTTGTGGTAGGCACAGCATAACATATAGACTTGTCAAACCACTAGGTTGTACACCTGAAATTAATGTAGCATTGTGTGTCAAGTATACTTCCAAAGAAAAAAAAGTGGCATAAGAAAAGAAGGAAAGGTTTTATTTTTTTTATTTCTAAGAAAAATAACAATCATTTAAGGGAGGCCTGTTGGCTACAGTTAGGTTAAAAAACAATTGTTCTTGGAGAACAAGAAACAGGATAAAGACAGGAGTCTCTTCCCCACAAAACTGGTTCACCCTGATCAAATGCCTCTATAAAATGTTTGAGCTAAACCATATCCATCTTTCATAATGAGGGGAAATGGGCAAATAAATCAGTTGGGAGTCTGCAGCCCAGGCCTCAGAGGTGATGTGTCAGCCCGGTCTCTCCCTCCTCTGCTTGCTGGGATTTATGATCCCATCACTCATCATGTGTCCCTTCAGTGGAATTCTGGGTAGGATCAAGTAAAGCCACTGAGGGTAAGAACTACAGTCCTGCTACTTCCTCTCCACTTTATTAGAACAAAACAAGGAAACATCAGCAGAGGAATGAAAAATCCAATCAACCTCGTCAGTGCTTAGTGGTATAAGGGGATAAAGCCTTCAAAAAATATTTGCTATTTTGGATTTTGCTTTTACCTGGAAGTGTGTGGCTTCCCACAGACCCCTTCAGAAAGACTAGCATTACTCTCTTCTTCAACTAAATGTGTTAGTTGGTGAATTCACAAGGATTGGGTTTGAGCTCAGTCACTCTGAACAGCCATAAGTAGAAGGAAGAATATAAAACACTTTTAGAATGCAGACTATAAACCTAGGTGCAAGGAATGTATATTCACTAATAAAACCAGTTTCGGCTGGCTAAGCATGTGCCTCCTTTGTGATTAATAAAAGCAGAAATGCAATCTCTCTGCCTGTATAGTATAGAGCTCCCTATGTAGAAGGAAGGCTTGCAGGTTTCAAACTTGCTTCACATTTATTTATATGGATTTTAAGCCCTAACACATTCCCCACCCCTTAGAAAAGAATTTAAGATGGATATAACTCTCATAATTCCTGTCTGAGGCCACCATGATAAAGCAGGCCTGCTTACCTCGACAAGTGAATTCTTACCACACAGGGCAGCTATAAGAAATATATGTGTAGAGCTTTGTGTATTAATCATATACAAATGTTTAGTAATTTAAATTACCACTTATTTTAAGTTAGCATGTTCTTAACCTCAGTGTAATATAAGAAAAGGATTCTAAGAATTATGGGAAAGTGATGTTCTCTTGATAAGGGAAGCAACTGAATGACTGGAGAAAGTAGACAAATTAAATGCTTCACCATTTGAACACAAACCAAACCAGGGACACCCAATAAAGTTCCCAAACACTATTTGGGTCAAATAGTTTAGATTTGTTTCCCTTCCTCCCTCTGTCCTTCCCTTTCTTCCCTATCTGATTCCTTCCTTCCTTCCTTCCTTCCTTCCTTCCTTCCTTCCTTCTTTTAATTTTCATGCAGTCGTAATTAATGCAACAGACCATAAAGCAAGTTCAGGGTCAGGAATTTAGCTAAGCATGTTCAAGGGCAGAAATGTAGACATAAGTTATGCCACACCTTCTAACTTGACTGACCCTAATTTAATAAGGCCCCATAGTCACATCCTCCCATGCACTCAACTTGCAGTTGCCTACTTTAAGAGACAAGGCAATTAGTGATAGGGAAGAGTGAGGGAATTATTGCATTCCAAACACATACGGGGAAGAGGAGAGGTCTTCCACCCCAGAATGTGGCCAGACAGAGGGGTGCCCACCAGGGTGAAAAAATGAAAACTGGTCATGATTTATAGGCTCACAGTAAACTAATTTGAAAAGTTAAGGCATGTCATCCCCCCCCCCCCCAAAAAAGCCTTGTATTGCCTCATCTTTTAAGGTAAGATGGGAATCTTAGGAGAGACGTTTCTGGCAGTTTCCACTGAACTAAATCATAAGGTGTTTCATAATTCTGTGTCAGTCAGTTGTGCAACTGAGCAGGTTTTATTTTCCTTGAACACATAAAGCATCTAACTCTGCCCTCTGATACCTCTGATGTCTGCTTTGCAGCTAGCATCAGAAACTAAGGGTACAGTTGGACCCTAGAATCCTAAAATGGCTGGTAGTTGGACTTCTCAAGAAGAACTCGGGTCAAGTGTCTTCTTCAGATTACAGATTTCAATATTCTGGTCTGAGATGTCTTTTTCCAGATTCTTTCATTCATGTCAACATATTCTGAAATATCAATGCTCTAAGGGAATGCCAATTGCATCGCTAAAATGGCATAGGGCTTTACTTGGCTCTCTTACAGTTACATATTTGTTAACAATGTTCAGGGCCATATGGATCGACTGACTGGATGATGTTGGTTCATTTCCCAGGTATGAGAGAAAGAAGTTACCTGTTGCTATTTCTATTATATTATAACCTACATGTAGTTTCTCATCCCTCCCCTTCTGTGCACTGCTGAAAGGAAGGCTTTGCATTGGAGTCCGTCCTTTGGCTTTGCATCAGAACTGGCTCAGGATCTTCATGTTCCCTTCCCACCCCTGGATGAAGCCATAGACCCCTCCTTCCCGCACAGGAAACTCTCTCCTAGTGTCTGCTTCTTGATTAGCCAAACCTGATGACCATTATAGACCTTTTGGTTCAGGTCAGGTAATTTGTTTTTGGTTTGCCTCTTTGGAGCTTAAGCACAGTCACCAGTTGTCATTTGCTCCACATTCCAAGGCTCTAAGCCAGTCTTTCTCCACTCATATGTCTAGCACCGGCTTCCTGTCTCCCAGGATGAGTCAGAGATTTTACAGAAGCATGGTCACAAATGACAGATATCTCTGCAACATGTTCAAGCAGAACAGGGAATATATTACTAGTATAATCCACAGTTAGAACCCCAACTAGTGGAAAGACAAAGTGTTGCGGGGCCCGGGATCAACTGTGACCTGGAATTGCAAGTTCAACCTCTTTCCATCTCTTGTTTCTGATTGCTCAAGATGTCAACTTCATTTTCTTTTATACTGTTCCTCTATTTTATAGGGAATATGGCAGCACATAGCATGTGAGTTTTATATCTTATGGCTTCTGCCACTAAATGGGACTTTTTTCAACCCTATAGACCCCAAATTCAGAAATCCTTGTGAAATGATTCATTGGTATAACCAAATTTTGCACCACGCATGCAGCTTAGTCACAGAGGAGGAAAGAGAGCCCAAGGTAGAAGAGAAATTCATATTAATGATCATAATGTAGACATATTTTTGCCCCACAGCAGAGCTAATATATTAAAACTAGTTCTTTATTCCTAGGGGGAAAAAAATCCAGAAGCATCTGATGAAATCAGCCAAACTCAGAAAGGTATAGTCATTTAAGAAGCCTTCCTATTTTCCAGGCGGAAAGTCTTCACCTCCTAATACTTGTTTCATAAAATAATAATCTTTACCCTATAGCTAGGACATACAGAGTTTTTGAAGTCTGCACAGAAGTTGGAAATTATTACTAGAGGTAAAATTTCAATTTGGGTTCTTAAAATGGTACATAAAATATCTCTGGGTAACCATATATAAGAAAACAAGTTGTGATGAATTGTACTTATCCCAAGTGTTTGGATAGAAAAAGACCAAAATGCAACTGAAAGAAGGTTAAACAAAAAAAGGGGGGAAATTTATTATTATTTTTTTAAATAATGGAGTGCTTTGTGAAACTCAAGACCAGGAATGTGTGTGTGTCTCCTTGGTATATGGTGGCTTCCATCATAGCCATGTGGATGGGAAAGAGGGGAAATACAGTGTGGACAATATCACGGGTGACCACTATACCAGCTAACTAGTCTTTATGAAGCACCTTTTTTATGTGCAGGGCATTTTACCTCTCAACTTTTCAGGCTTGTCAATCTACATGTTCTATCACAACACTTAAATGGATTAACTCTTTTAAAATTAAATTTGGTGTACCACTAAAAAATATACTGATACATATTAAGTTTGATTTGCAGCTCACTCTGCTATCATGAAACAAAATGGTAAGTAATAAAAATGTTGAATGAGCACATCTATTCCCACAAATTTTAGTAATTATCAATTATATTCAGTAAAAGGAGAGGTCTAGAGTTCACAAAAATATGTAGTATTCAATAATGGAGTTGTACCCACATAATATGGAGAAAATGGTTGCATCATTTTAAGTCAACTTAGGCTATGTTGAGGAGAAAATCTCTGGGGATCTCCCCAGTCATAAGACTTAAGTAAGTTCATGTTCATGTTCTCCAATGAGAACAGTCAGGACACCATTTCCTGAGTAGAGCCCTGCCCTCACTGCCTCCAGATCTTGGCTCAAATTGTTGCCTCAGTCTAAAATATCCTTTTTTCCCCCCACCTGCTTACGTCTTTAGCTTGCCTTCAAAGTTCAATCTACATTCTATCTCCTCTGAGAAGCCCACAACCCTCAAATTCTCCAGAGTAAAGTATTCTTTTGCTTATACTTGTTTAACAAGATTATTGTACATGTCTTGAGATTCTGTTTTTTAGTCTTTTCAGAGTCAACCTTGTATCATTGTGTGTGTGTGTGTGTGTGAGAGAGAGAGAGAGAGATTATACATAGATGATAGATAGATAGGCAGACAGATGGATGATAATCTCTGCTAGATTTTGAGCTCTTGGATATAACTGTCATAACTTTTTTTTTTCCTATCTATTTCTTCAGTCATTAACTAAGTATTTCTGAGTGTCCATATGCACTGTTAGCCATTATGGAAATGGTAAGACAAATTAAACTGTATTTTATTCTCTAAGAATTTACAAAATTTACAATGTAGGGAATAAAAGGTAGAAAATAAATCTAGTACAAAGTAAACATAAGTGAAATAAAGAGGTAAAAATGAAAAGCATGAGAGTTCTGAAAAGACAAGAGATGATTTCCACATTGAGAGAGAGAGAGTGAGCAGAGAAGGAGAGAAGGGAAGAACTAGGAAAGACTTTGTGGAACAAGACAGGTTTTGAAATTTTCTACTGATGATGGGCAGGATGTGGATGTGTAGATGTGTACACTTCCACCTAAAGGAAGCAGCATTAGTAAAGCATAAGTAAAGACATAACCAGGGGGGATGAGGGACTCAGAAGGACCATATGATGCTACAAAGAAACAGTAAGAAACTGTTGGAACAGTAGCTTAGAAACCAGTGTCATTCTGAACAGTATCTTCTCATTAATCTGGACCCACCAAAGAGGTGGGCAAAAGTAGAAAAGGCTCTGTGTGTGTGTTGGAGGAGCTCCATCAGCATGCATCAAGAGTATAAGCAAGGAATGATGAGGTCCAAGCCTATGGCAGAGATAATGGCCCTGTAGGTCTTACACAGAAACTTGTCAAGGCTTGGCTGGTAGTTGCACACAGAAGACCAGGGAGAAGAGGGAAATGGTCCTCAAAAGCAAGGGGGATGGTGGTGTCATTGACTAAAGCAAGGAACATATGAGAATTAAACAGATTGAATGGGGGTAAAACATTATTCCCAGGGGAATTGCCAAGTAAATGTTTTTCTCTTTACATCTGCTTCCCAATTCAGCATCTGACAATGTCATACAAAAAAAAAAAGTTAATAAGTGTTTACTGAATTGATATTAATTTTATAATAAACATTAAAACTCTCTGGTGACAGTGGTTGGAAATAAAATATTCCAGAGACATCCTTGAAACTTAAGCTTGTCATTAAGGTAGACAACCAGGCCATTTTGTAGACTATCTCCTGGTCCCACGTCCAGTTACCATCACGGAATATTCTCATCACTTGGAAAGTGACTATCATTCACTAGGTGGTTACTACAGGTAAAGCATTTAGGCATTTTATAAACTATATCTCACAACATCGCCCCAACTCTATTTCACTGAAGAGGTGACAGGGTTTGGTTACCTAAAAGCTTTCAAAGAGTAGGTAACAGCAATCCTGCCCCAAGCAATGTTTTAAGCCCTTCATAAATATTGAAACTTTTACTCATCACTCCCGGGGCAAGTATTACTATCATCGCCATTCGAGGAATTAGAAAACATGGACACAGGAAGTTAAGCAGTTAGAGCAAGGTCACACGCAAGCAAAAGTCAGATCCAGGACTTGAACCCAAGCTGGTGGGTGCTGGAATCCATGAGCTTACTCAGCCTCTGCAGACTTCAGTGGCATAGTGTGGATGGGAATCAAGTCTCTCTGGTGCCAGTGCTCATGTTTTCCCTTTCAGATTTTGCTCAGAGAAAACGTTGCTGAAGCTTCCCTCTAAGAATGAAAGAAAAATGACTATTGGATAACTGGCCCAGGATCAAACAGAAATTAATAGTGATGTCTATAATTCATGATTCCTAACACTCAGTTTAGGTTCATGTTGCCCTGCTACCAAAGAGTTAATGGTGAACAAGCTAAAATCATTATGTATTTTAGGAATGTCTTTCAAAAAATATAGGTGTGTGTTTTAGTTATTTATAATGAAGGAAACATTGCACTTAAAAATCTTTGGGGCAGAGGTGAATACTTGATAAATATTATTAGTGATTTTCTGTGGTTTTTACAAATCAAACTTTTATGAAAAATTTCTTTTAAAAAAAGGTAATTTTACTTACCCACATTTAGATTTCTAGGTGTAGTATATTATCGTGAATCCCCCAATCATCCCTTAGAATCACTACAATATAGGGTTTTATTGTAGCTGTCTTTTGAGGTTGCAAATTGTTAACATCTGTCTCTTAGTATTTTTTTATAATACTCTAAATACTTTAATCTCTGGTTATCCTGCTAATAACTATAATTTTCTAGTCAGCTGCTATCTCTCAAGGTAGTTTAAAGGTCATTTTTTTTTTGCAATACATAAAGAATCTTGTGAAGAAAGTGGACATGATTTATTTTTTAGTAAGTTGAAGTCATGTTTGGATTTGGTTTTGTATCCAAGAAGGGAAAGTCTCTGTCTAACAATTTTGCTTCAATCTCTTATTTAGTCCCAGCATGATTAATCTGGTCTATTTCATTACAATTTACTTCTGTTACCTGGTGTTACTCTGAATAGATAAGGAAAACAGATATTATTTTCAGAAACATAATTAAAAGATACATTTATATTGTACTTTTCATGTTCAAAGTTTTGGTTAATCCATATGTTATCCCTATGAGATAAAAGCATGCTGCATTTTCCCCTAGGGAGACATGCTCCTGAAAACTCTCTTAATCAAGATTTGGAGAATTACATCCACTTCATTTTCTGCAGCACCACAGTGGCTGCAGAAATTATAAAACGTGAATAGATTTGTGTAAAATGCACACATTCTCATTTACTGAAGGTGCTGATCAAAATATAAGAGAAGCATACACATAAGCTATAGTGAACATATGGTGGGTTAGTTGGATTTTGTTTGTTTGTTTTGCCTTGTCTTCATCCATTACTTTCTTGTGGCAAGGGAAAAAGCCTGGGTTTCCTTTGTCTAAAATTTATCTTCACTCAAGAGTTTACCTGCATGACCATTAGATAGCTATAGTGATCCCTCCAGGGACAAACATGGGACCCACTCTTGGCCAATGAGATGCAAAATTGGGAGCCTGCAAGAGTTCTTTGGAAAGGGCTATGCATCTTATTTCCAGTTTATTGCTCATCAGATACAATATCAATATGGACCTGGCCATATCAAATTGGCTACCATGAGGAAAAATTCCATCTGTAGTATAGTCAAAGCAGGCAGAAATCGACTCAAGAAACAGGGAGGGACAGTACCTTGATGCCATACCTGAATTTAGCCCCACCTATGATTATAATGAAACGGGTTCTTTTCACTTAAAAATGAATGACACCCAATTAGCACATAAGCACAATTGATGTCTCTAGGTATTAATAAAAATCCAATTTTATTCTAGCAGATAGTAAGTATGAAGAGAATTTTAATGGAATATTCTAAATGAAAATAACTGGGCAGGATTAAGTAAGAAAGGCTTCAGGCAAAGCGTTACAAATGATGTTTTGACTAGATCAAATAATTATAAAGTAGTAGCTCATATCCCAGCAGATAAGAATTTATATAAGGGTTTGTTATGGATTGACTTGTGTCCCCTCAGAATTCATTCATATATATATATATATATATGATATATATATCATATATATATATGATATATATAATCTTCACCACTAGTACCTAAGAAGGTAACCTTGCTTGGAAATACGGTTGTTACAGATCTAACCACTTAAAATGGGCTCGTACTAGAGTAGGGTGGACCCCTAGTCTGACTATTGTCCTCGTAAGAAAGAGGATATTTGAACACAGAAACATACAAGGACAACATCATGGGAAGGTGAAGGCAGAGATGGGGTGATGCTTCCACAACACAGGGATGCCAAGGATTATCAGCAAAGCACTTGAAGCATGAAACAAATTGTCCCTCAGAGCCCTCAGGGGGAACCAGCCTTGCTGATCCCTTGATCTTGAGGTTCTAGTGCCTTGAACTGTGGGACAATAAATTTCCGTTTCTTGAGCCACCCAGTTGGTAGTACTTTGTTATAGCAGCCCTAGCAAATTAATACGGGGACCATGGAGAATTACAAATGAAGACAAAAAAATATACCATGGGATAGAAAATAGTAAAAGTGAAATAGGAAAGCATCAATCAAAGTTAGCAACATCTGCTCTGAATGTTCATAGGACAGAATTTTACGACTAAATTAAGATGATGGCTTCATAATGGAGATAAAGGAATATATCTGAGAAATAATAAAAAGGGAAAAACTTGAAAATGGACAAGAGAAGGGATTATTGGTATGTAGGATGGAGACAAAAAAAAAAGATTTTGTTTTTGTTTGCCTTTTGAGGTCTTCAAAACTATGTGATTGGAGAATTAGAAACCAATAATGACATTGTCTATGAGAGAGTTTGGAAAGAACTGTGGTACGGGGCATGAAATTCGAAGACACTATGAGTCATACGACATTTTTAGCTAGACATCTGGTCAACTTCTCAACCAAGAGAAAAAGTGTAATACCACCAATAGAGGGACAACTGCCATTCTGTGTCTCCTGATATGATACTCAGAAAAACAAAAGGTCACCTGTTCGTATTTTTCTAAAATGATCTAGCCTGCATCAAGGTGTGAGGAAACATCCAGACAAATACACACTCAAATATTTTACAAAGCCTGAGCTATTCAAAAAGTATTAATTTCATAAAAGTAAAACTAATCTGGGCTAGAAGAGTATAGAACAGAAATATGACTATTAAAGGGAGTATGCAATCCTTGAGTAGATCCTGAATCAGAAATATCAAACAACAATAAAAACACCACAGTGTTAAGAGACATTATTAGGATCATTTGAATATGGACCTTATATTAAATTAATGTTAGATCAGTGTTACATTTCTTGTATGTGGTCACAATATCATGGTAAGTTTATTTTACTCTTTCAATTTTTCTGTAGGTTTGGTATTGAGGAGGAAGGTCTTAAAGCAGCTGGCCTGTAATCGAATTCTTCCATTGAGAGGTGTGATCCCAAGAAAAGAGAAAATGTGAGTGACCTGATTTTATCTCCATATATACATGCTGATAACCAGAACTCCTGATAAATATGCTACTGACATTTCCAAGGGAGAGTCCAAATCTATGGAATCTTCTTTAGCAGAATGCCCTTGGTTTGGGGTTGTTTAAGGTAAACACACCTTGGATCTATGGATTTATGGGGTTTTGCTCCCTAGAAAATATTACATCAGGTAAATGATCATCTGGGGTACAAAACTGAGATGTTTCATAGTGCTGGGTGAGGTAATCTGTGTACCTCATTTAGAGACCTCATCTAGTCAGGGTCAAAATATATGTGTGTGAGGGAACAAAGGAACCAGGGAATCACCCTCAGGGTTCCACATCTGTTCTGTGCTTCAACTGAACCTTTTTTATTTTTAAAGATTTTCCTTCCTTCTTCCTTCCTTCCTTTCTTTCTTTTCCTCTTTCTTTCTTTTGGGAGCTGGGGTGAGGGGAAGAAGGAGAGAGAATCCCAAGCAGAGTTCATACTGAGCGTGGAATGGAGCCCAACATGTGGCTCAATATCACGACCTGAGCTGAAATCAAGTCAGATACTTAACTGACTGAGCCACCCAGGCGTCCCTCACCTATGCTTTTCGGTTGTTTGTCTCTGAAATTGTTAGTATAGGTTGGCTCTAGGAAAGATCCTTAGTTGTGAAAATACGATTTGATAGTGTGATCCTTTGTATGAGCTCAGCTGTTTTTCAAGCTAAAAAGTTCTTCAGACAGCACTGAACATCAGTTTTTAAATTTTTCACATACAGGATTTGGACTAGATCTATACAAATGATGACAGATGTCGGCCTTTAAAAAAAAATAGACGAGTTTTAGAGCAGTTGTAGGTTCACAACAAAATTAAGCAGAAGATATAGAGATTCCCTGTATCTTTCCTGTCCCCATACATCCATTATCAATATCACTCACAGGAATGGTCCATTTGCAACAAGTGATGAACCTGCATTTACATATCATTGTCACCCAGATTCCATATTTTACATTACCATTAATTCTTGGTGTTGTACGCTCTGTGGGTATGGAACAAATGTACATTGATGGGTACCACCAATAAGTTATCACCCAGAGTCACTTCATTGACCTAAATTCCTCTATGCTCCTCCTATTTACCCCACCCTTTCCTCTCTAACTCTTGGAAACCACTGATCTTTTGACTGTCTCCAGAATTCTGCCTTTTCCAGAATGTCATATAGTTGGAATCATACAGTATGTAGGATTTTCAGATTGGCTTCTTTTACTTGGTAATTTACATTTAAGTTTCCTCCATATTTTTTCATGATAGTTCATTTCTTTTTAGCGCTGAATAATATTCCGTTGTCTAGATGGATCACAGTTTATTTATCCATTTACCTACTGAAGGACATCTCGGTTAACTTTCAATATGTGTATCATGTTGATTCTATAGCTACGTCTCACTATTGTTACCATTTTTCCTGGTAAGAGAGGTCATGGAGATGTGAATGACAAGGGACATATCCCAGGGTTCGGTCACCAGCTCCTAGGGATCAGGAGTCAGTGGTGCAGCTGCAAGACAATCTTTGTCCCTAAAGTGTGTCCTCTGGGGTCTCAGTGGAGTCTTCTCCAGGTTTCCCAAAAATATCCTAAGATCTTAATTTCCTACATGAAATCCTTTTCTGCTCAAAATGTCTAAAGTGGTTTCTGTTTCCTGCACTGAACTCTGAATGATGTCATTAATTACTAAATCAAATAATTGTTCATTTTAGTTTGGAGATATATTTTTCTCAGGTTCCTGATTTGTATAATACATCAACATTTTGTCTACCTTTAAGATTTTTAAAAGTTTAAAATAAAAATAAAATATAATAATAGACATATCATTTGACCAAGCCAAAAAACAAAAAACAAAACAGGATAACCTGTCATGTTTCACAACCTATAGGCTTTATTTAATGTATACATCTCTTTAGCCAACTGTGCAATTGCTGAGTTTTTTCCCCTCTGCATGCAAGTTTAAGTATCTGAATTCTTATTAAGGAAAATAACAAATGCACTGAGATCTTTTCTGTATGCAGAGATGGTTTGAAGATTATTTGAATCTATTTTTTTTTTTGATCAGCAGATATCACAGCAAACTAATCCAGAATCTAAAATTGTTAATGCCATATGTGTCATTGATTTCCATCTTGCCAATTAAATAAAGGTTACCGCCTGGGCGCTTCAAAGATTGCCTCTCTCCCTAGGCACCATCACAGTGATTCAGCTCAGCCAGGACACTCTTGCTGGCAGTCCCCAAATTCCCTCTGCAGGAATGAACAGCAGAATGCCTTCTGGGAAAGACTCCACTTAGGGAATGGCAAAACTGCTGATAACCAGAACTCCAATTTGCTGACCTTTCATTGCTCATTAAAAAGGCTTCTCTTCTCTGTTTTCCCAAAGAGACCAAAATTAATTCAACAAGCATTTATTAAGCACCTACAAAGTGCCACGCACTGGCCCAGGCACTAGGGATCCTAAAAAAAAAAAAAAAAAAAAGATGTAAATCTATGTTCCTGTCCTCCATGAGGTCTGATGTTGAGTAGTTGGTTACATATCCAGCCTTTCACACCATGTAATAAGTTCTATGACTTGAGTGCTCTTGGGTAGTGTGGAGGCAGGAAGCATCCAAACTCACTGTATGAAGGGAAAGAACTGATTTGCCAAGAAGAGAAAGAGGTGACATCTGAACCCTGTTGTGAATGAAGGGTTTGTCCCAGCCCGAGTGAAGGTAGGATGAAAGAATTCCAAGGAAAATAAATCCAGAATGAGCCAAGGCAAGAAGACAAAAGAGGACCTGACTTGGATAGGAAACCACCAAGAGGGTTTCTAGAAAAGTGTGAGGGTGAACTTTATGTGTCAACTGGACCACGCCATGGGAACCAGAGATTTGGGAAAACTTTATTGTGTGTGTTTCTGTGAGGAGCTTTTTGGATGAGACTAAAACTTAATTTGGTAGACTGAATAAAGCAGATTCTCTTTCTTAACGTGGGTGGGCCTCCGTTGAAGACCTGACTAAAA
Organism: Martes martes; assembly: GCF_963455335.1. NCBI lineage: Eukaryota > Metazoa > Chordata > Mammalia > Carnivora > Mustelidae > Martes > Martes martes. The sequence continues at coordinate 166,307,113 of NC_137890.1, forward strand.
CATAAAGACTGACCTGCCCCTAAATAAGAGAGAAATCCTGCCTAACTACCTTTGAGCTAGGACATCACTTGGGGTTGTATTTGTTTTTGTTTTCCTGCCTTTGGACTCAAGCTGAAACATCAGCTCTTCCTAGGTCTCAAAGCATCCAGACTAGAACTATACCATTGGGTCTTCAGAACTGTCAACTGCACATCTTAGGACTTGTTAGCCTCCTTAGTCTGATGAAACAGTTCTACACACTCATGTACGCACATACACACTGTATTCCTTCTGTTCTCTAGATCCCTCTGGCTAATACAGAAAGGGTGGCATGAGATGAGGTTGGGACAGTAAACAGAATGTAAAGAATCTGGCAGGTTGTTCTACGTATATGAGAAACAGCTAATATTTCTTTTCAGTATTATAGCTGTTATTGTTGGCAATGCTGCCATTTATTTCTTGGGTGGACAAAACACTCTTTTGAGTGCTCTGTAGGGACCAGCTCATGTATTTCTGGCAGCCCATATATGAGAGAGGCACTATCATGGCCCCCGTCTACAGAGACAAACATGAGGCACAGGGAGATAACAAGCCCTAAGTCTCACAGCTCCTGAGTGGCAAAGCCAGGTCCCAAGCCAGACACTCACATCTCTGGAATCTGCATTCTGTTACTGCCTTGGCGATGCTCTGATATTGAACTTAATTCTTTTTTTTTTTTTAAGATTTTATTTTTTTATTTGACAGAGAGAGAGAAAACACAAGCAGGCAGAGAGGAAGGCAGGGGCGAATGGGGGGGAAGCGGGCCCCTTGCTGAGCAGAGAGCTCCATGTGGGGCTCAATCCCAGGACCCTGAGATCATGACTTGAGCCAAAGGCAGAGGCTTAACCCACTGAGTCACCCAGACACCCCTATTGAGCTTAATTCTATAGGTTGTTTTGATCACAGGGATATAGATGAAGTTTTCCATTTGAGGAAGATGATGGTGTTAGTAAAATAGAGAATGAGTCAGAGAATGGAAAGGACAGAGTATTGCAGATATCTGAGTTGAGACGTGGTGATGTGATTAGGGTCTGGCCTGAACCAGGAAGGCTGGGAATGGGGAAGGTGATGATCCAAGAAACCTGTTCTCAAAACAGCATCACCATGATTTGGTAACTTCTCAGATATTGACAATGAGGAAGAAAAGGTAAAACTCAGTGTGATTAGGAATTACCGAATGACTACCTGAGCTGGCAAGCATTTTGCAGGACGGGAGAAGACAGCTAGAGGTGATTTAGAAATGGAAATTGGGACATCCACAGAGAGAAATTTGAATCTCAATTCGGAAGAGAGGTCAGGATTAGAGAGATAAATCTGAGAGCTGTATTAGTTTCCTAAGGCTGCCCTGCCAGAGTACCACAGACTCTGTGTCTTAAAGCAAAACAGTTCTGTAAGCCAGAAGTCCAAAATCAAGGTGTGGACAGAGCCACCCTCCCCCTGCAGGCTCTTGGGGAGAATTACTCACTCCTTGCCTGGTTCCAGGGATGGCGGGGGTTTCTGGGGGGTTCCTTGACTTGTGGCCACTTCCTGGCAATTACTGCCTCCCTCCTCATGCTTCATCCCGTTGACGCACCCCCCCATCTCTTCTTTTTTTTTTTTATATATTTTATTTATTTATTTGACAGAGAGAGATCACAGTAGACAGAGAGGCAGAGAGAGAGGGAGAGAGAGAAGCAGGCTCTCTGCTGAGCAGAGAGCCCGATGCGGGACTCGATCCCAGGACTCTGAGATCATGACCTGAGCCGAAGGCAGCGGCTTAACCCACTGAGCCACCCAGGCGCCCCCTCCCCATCTCTTCTTAAAAGAACATCTGTGCTGGCATTCCGGGGCCAATTGAATAACTGAGGATTATCACCATATCTCAATATTCTTAACTTAATCACACCTGCAAAGACCCATTTTCCTGTCGGTCCCAGGCATTAGGACCTGATCATTTTGGGAGGCTCCTATTCAGCCTCCTGCCAGTCATCTGGAGGTGGAAGATTAGAGATGAGATGAATCACCAAGGAGGAGAGATGGAAGGAAGCCCCCGGTGGTGGAGAGGAAGCAGCCCCTTGACTTCAAATCCCATTTTGCCCCTGCTAGCGTGCACCCGACCAAGGGGCACGGGAGTTTTGGACTTCATTTTCTCCCTTGTCAAATGATGTAGCTCTACTACATGGTTTTTCTCCCAAGAATGAAATGTTAAGTGCCCCTTTCATCTAAATAAGTGCACAGAGTCATTCAGAGCTGCGGCTGTTTCAAAATAATATCACTTTACCCAAATAACAATATTAAAATGAGAGGATAAATCCAAAATGGTCCATAATCCTTTCATTTAACCAAATCAGTGTTTTCATTTGTATGACATTTTCTAGTCCTTGAACAAGCACACATTCGATTTTTACATATTGGCCACACTTTTATAGGTAGAATTTTATAATCTGTTTCGTTATTTAAAATGTCACCGTGATTATGTTTCCCATTCTGCTACCGTCGTTTCTTCTACAAGCTCCCATGTTCCCCTCCCTGCCCAAGCTGGCTGCCATGTTGTGCAGTTAAAAGGAGACATTATCTGAGCAGGGCTGGGGGTGGGGGGAAGGAGGGGTGCCTGCTGGGGCTGCAGAGCAACAGCCTTAGGGACCACAATCAGCAATGAGCATCCACCTCCTGGAATGAGGCATGCTTACATCCCCACAGGCCCGTCTCCAACAACCCCAATGCTACCTGGTTCCAGTGCAGGTTCTTTTCCATCCCAAACTAAGATCCTCATTCCTACCCAGGTGAGAATACATCGGTATGCAAATACTTGATGTAACTTCTCATAAAGCTTTCATTTTGGATCAAGCGGGAAACAACACTTTAGAGAGTTAAGATACATCCTATGTTGAATTTGGTTAGCTTTCCCCTTATGTGATACCTCAACGATGGCTTCTCAAAAAATTAAATCCCATTCAAGCATACCTGCTACCAGCTATATTGACACGATTTTACAGGACAGGAAAGAACTGCTCTGATAAAGTCCCAGTGTCAGTGATATCTACCCTGCATGGGAGTGCTGAGCATAATGTGAGACTGCCCCACTTTTCTGCAATAAATAGCAATCTGAATATAGCCGCAAAACTTCTGAGCCATTCTTGGAAATGTATTTATTCTATTTGGTCTTTGCCTTTTTTTTTTTTTTCCTTCCAGGAGGACTCTTTCCTTAAATAACCTCACAGTCCATAGGCACATGCTTACACACACACATACTCTCTCTCTCTCTCTCTCTGCTCCCCCCCCCCCATACCACAGGGAAAATTTTTTTCTAGAACTATCACATTCTGTTATAATCAATTTTCATTCAGTATGTATTAAATTTTGAAATGGTACCAAAAAGCATGAGACTAAAAGAATCAATCATCTTTTAGCATGTCCTTTCAGGATGAAATTAACTTGAAATGGTCATTCTTGTTTCTTCCCTGTGGAAGACAAAAAGGATAGTTTATAGGTGAGAGTTAAAATCTAGGACATTGGACACCTGTTGTAGGGGAGTAGGTTCTTGGTGTGGGAATTCAATGATCTTAAAGGTGTTAGAGTTCACACAGATATGCAGAGAGTGGTGAAAATACTGAGTGTAACTCAGCACCCCGTAACACCGGGCACAGATACCTTGGCTCATGTCTACAGTGAGTTGCTCTTCTGTCTCTTTGTTCACTCTGGAGGAAGCTGCCTGGATGTGTGTGGCTTGGGCAGGTTATTTAACCTCTCTGTGCCTCAGTTCCCGCATCTCTGGGGAGGATGGGGCTAATAGCATCTTCATTAAACAGATGTTGATAGGTTTGAACCAAACATGCACGTGAAATAGAAGGCCATGACTGCTATACAGTAAGTGCTCAGTAAATCTTAGCTGCATTGTCCAGCTTCTTTATAGAATGCTTTCGTCATCCATCCTAATCATGCCGTTTCACCAGGGATTCCCTAAGGACAATTTGTGTGAATCCCCATCAGTCTTCATATCTCCCTGCTCTGCCTTCCAGCTTCACCATGCAGTAGCCATGTGAAAATTCCAGTCACCCCAGTGGGACCATGTTGAAACACGCAAGCCTTTAGGACCAGAAGTCTAGGTACAGCCCAGTATCAGTTGGTGAAGCTGGCTTACCGCTTGAATGTTAAACATGAAACCCTGGATGACACAGAGTAGAATAGAAAACAGTGGTAGGTACCCGCCTCCCAATGAGTTAAATGAAACCAACACATTTGAACCTCCAGATTGGCCTGTAATTGAAAAAAAGGTTGGCACCATGCAGTTTGCCAGCTTTCCAAATGACATTCTGACCTTTTTGTTTTCATTTTCTATTTATCTGTTATTGAATATCTTTGGATACTGTGATGCCAACACAACAGAACTCAGTGGCAGATTTTCATTTCATTGCAAAAAGGATCAAATGATAGGAATCAAAGCTGTGAAAATGTCTCACTTTGAAATGATTTAAACAATAACTTAAAAAAATAATCTCTGTCATCATAGAACTCATTGCCGGAAAAGTCCTTAAATCCTCAAACACAATGATTTATTTTCTCAAATGGAGAAACTGAGATCTAGAAAAGTAAATATATTTCATCCAGAAAAACTCTTAAAATTACCCAACTGTGGATAATTCTTTGAGGATTTTATTATATGACTCATTATCTACATTGATTCACTTAGCTACATAACTGATCAAGTTAACTATATAATCTATGCAACTGACCAATCCTTAACAAATTATAATCAGGCCTTACATTACATAATTCTCTATATTTTGATATATCATCTAAATCACTCTTCACACCAATCCTCTGATAAAGGTTTTATAATACACCTCCACTAAGATAACTATGTGTGGTGACAGGTGTTAAATAGAACTATTGTGGGGATCATTTCACAACATATACAAATATCCAATCATTCCATTTACACTTGAAACTAATACAGTGTTTCATGTCAGCTATACCTCAATTAAAATAATAAATTTCCACCTTTTTAGGGGAAAAATGAGGAATTTGGATCTGGAAACTAGTTTATCTACCATATCTTGCCAGCTCTATGGCTGGTAAATGGCAGAGTTGAAATTTGAACCCAGGCTCTTTGATTCCCTATTCCATACTCCTCCTAAGGAAATTTCCCTAAGGATAAAAAATAGCTTGTCAGAGGGAATTATTGTAATTACCTAAGAACTAGACCAACTGGAAATGGAGCACATATTAGAAACACAAGGTAGAAGCAGGGACACCAGGAATAAAGAAACGGTTTAGGTAGATTTAATCTTAAAATAAAAGCTTTAACTACTTACCAATATGATTGTACCCTAGGCCGTGAATATGCAGAAGTTTGGTAGAAAAAGGGTATTTGACTTGTTTTCTGGGATTCAACCATATTTTCCCAAACTAGCCCATGTGTATAAAGAAACATCTGAAGTTTAAATCAATCACAAAAGCTCCACCCCCCAAATATTTTAAATGGGTCCAAGAATTCCATCCTTTTTGGCCCTGAAGCATCATTATTTTTACAGAAACCAAAGCTGCAAGTACAGAGGAGGAAGACCTTTTTATGAGAATACCTAAACACTCAAATGATGCTTACCTTTAAGTAACAGTGCCATAAGAAGTAGATTTAATGCAGGTGTTTTGGGGGGAATACTAATTTCCAGCACAGAATTAAATTCACCGTGCCTAGAAAACTGGCAGGGCTCCTCCCTCTTTGGTACTAACACATCTTTTCAGACACAGCATTGAAAAGATGCATAATTGTGCCTAGCTGCACCCTGCAATCTACATAATATTCTTCCTATATCACAGCCTTTTTTTAAAACCTAGAGAAATGTTCACTCTTTTATATTTTAATTAAGTTGGTTGGTTTAACTGGCTGTGCATTAAAAAGGCAACAAGGATTTTGCACTGACACCAGCTCTGTTGGATAGCAGCAGACTATAAAGGAGACGGTATGATTGGGGTATAACTAGCCACACGAGAACAGGTAAGAAACCGAGGTTAGCTAAGTGCCCTCTCCCTTCCCCAACACCCCCAGAACACCTGTATTAGAATCGTTTCAAGTTCACATCCATAGGGTGATGCCAGGAGGAGGCCTGTTCTTCTCCCTGGATGATGCACTTAATCCTTAGAAAATACTCTTGGAGTATTACCTGATTCCCAGGAGGCAAGGAAATGTGGTAAAGGATAGAAGGAAGGGAAGATGAGGACAAAATTTCCTTTCTTATACAGCTGCCCTAGTGGTGAGGGTAGATGATGGAATATGATGGAAGCAGCTAGGTAGCACTGTGGGTATCTGTGAGTATTTGTGAGCATGTATGTCTTAAGTCTATGTTTGTGTCTGTGCATTTACTAATCATATATAGTTTTAAAGAAAGAGTCCAGTACAAACTACCTCTTTATTTATAGATTCATTGATCTTTAGTAAGTGTGTATGTGGGGCTCCTGGGTGGCTCAGTTGGCTAAATGTCTGACTCTTGGTTTCAGCTCAGGTCATGATTTCAGGGTCATAGGATTGAGCCCCACATGGGGCTCTGCACTTGGCAGGAAGTGCCCACTCAGGCACATGCACGTGCTCTTTCTCTCTCTCTTTCTCTTTCTCTCCAAAATAAATAAGCCTTAAAAAAGTGTGTGTGTGTGTGTGTGTGTGTGTGTGTGTGTGAGAGAGAGAGAGAGAGAGAGAGAGAGAGAGAGAGAGAGAAATGGGTCTATTCCTCTCCAAATACGATGTAATCCACTAGAGCAGATATGTACCATATCCTTAACCCAGGGATGGAAATTCAAAATCCTAAACTACCTCTTTAACTGTTTCAGGACTGGCCCCCCTTTTTGTCACACTGAGCTCCTTTTTCAAGGTGTTATTGTGTGACTAGCACCCATGACAATACCAGTTTCCTTATAGACAGGTTTCCAGTCTGAGTACTTGGAGATGAATCTTAAAAAGAATGTCAAAAAGTTCATATTTGCTTTCACACTTTAAAGGGATAGTTTGCCTTTTAAGTAACAAAAAATAACAATTTACTAGCATGTGCTTGTAGCATGTTAAGACATTTACACACATTATCTCTAATCCTAAAAACAGTTCTGCAACTAACCTTATTTGATGGATGAAAATAAGAACACATTGAGGTTAAGTGCTTTATCCACCATCACACAGAAAGGACCAGGACTCCAACTCCGGTCCCTCTAGATCCAAGCCCACGCATTTCCCTTAGGCAGGGTCTCCAGCTCTTAGCAACACTCCAGGGAGGCTAATTTAGTGTCATTTGTTCTAGTTTAATATTCCATACAGGAAAGTATTTTTTAATGTTATTTTTTTTAAAGATTTTATTTATTTATCTGACAGACAGAGACCACAAGTAGGCAGAGAGGCAGGCAGAGAGAGAGGAGGAAGCAGGCTCCCTGTTGAGCAGAGAGCCCTATGTGGGGCTCCATCCCAGGACCCTGAGATCATGACCTGAGCCGAAGGTAGAGACTTAACCCACTGAGCCACCCAGGTTCCCCAGGAAAGTATTTTTAAACAAAAATTGGAAAGATATTATAAATACTACTTCATGGATTTTTTGTTCTTGTTCTTTTGCACTTAAATTCTAAACAGATTGTATTCTTTTGGTAGCTAGATATCACCTTTGTTACAGTAATTTGGTAAATAAGTATTGGTTTGCATCAGGTCCATGTGTTGTAATATACAAGGTCCCATCTATCAGGCACCATATGAACAATTATCAAGGATGCACAGGGTAACCTAGTATAGATGCAATATAATGTACTTTACCAGTTTCCTGTTATTGGGTATTTAAGCAGCTCCCAATTTTTTATCATCATTAATGTTGTGATAAGTATCTCTATATATGTGTGTGTTTGTGTGTGATAATAAGCACATGACGGTAATTTGTTACTTATTGTTACTGTCATTGGGAGACTATCCTTTTTAGGTGTGAAAGTGAATGTGAACTTTTATATGTATATAATGTATATATATGTATATACAATTATGTATACTTATATATACATATATTATACAAATTATATATATATATTATTCGTTATATAAATGTATATACATTATACATTATACATTATACAAATGTATTTATATCTGTATATAGAGACAATTTTGTGCATTTATAAAATTATTTAAGACACTTCTAGAATAAAATTTTAGAGGAGTAATTACCTGACCACATATTCTTAAATACATCTGAAAGTTTGGGTAACATATAATTGAATTGGATTATAATTTCAATCCAATAATATTTTATCACTTTAATCCTTTACAGATCATTGTGAATGAAATGTTTTTAGACTAGAGATAGTGGCCAGTTAAATAACTGGGTTGTGAAGCTGCATACACACCCTGTTCATAACAGTGCAAGGAACATGAATTGCTTTAGTTTCGAAGTCCAAAGAAACAACAAAAAGGTATGCTGGTATAACATCAACCAGCATCCCTTGAGTGCTTACCAGGACTGATATTCACATCAGTATGTTGGTTAAAGTCTGATTGGTTGCTGTCCATGCAGACCTGTTACATATTTTAAATATCACCTGGTACTTACCATATGCTAGGTTCCATCCTGACACTGAAATATAGCAGTGCACAAAATCCCAGATCTCTGAATTCATGATACTTACATTGGGGCTACAAATACTTGCATAAAATATATAGTACCTGGGGTGAGTATACCAAAAGTAAAATAAGGCTTAATATCTTTCCAACTCACTTAGAGACACAGCACTTAAACACGTGCAATGATTAAAAGCAAAGACTATACTGAGTTTCAGGACATAGTAATTTTATGATAAGAATATAGATAGATTGACTGATCTAGGCAGAGTCCGGCCCCTGGTCTGCTACACCTCCCATGTCTCCCATTTGTTACCTGTGGCATGAAATGCCACATTTTCTTTCCTTGGATGCAAACCTTTCCTGATGAGTTTTTGGGCAACATATTATGCCACCCCCAGTCCTGCTGGCTGTGGAGGAGGACATGGCATCTCCAATCTGCTCATTTCTTTCAGGCGTCCTAATTGGAAGTCCTGCCTAGAACACATGGCCAGAGCAAAGAGCCAAGAGAAGAACAAAGGACAACTGCTCACATGTGTTCCTTCCCAATCTGGTCCAAGCTTCCTGGCTCAGCAAAGAGAGTCGGCAGTGCAAACTGCTAAATGGTGAAGGGTCAGAGGCAATGAGTGGTCACATCCCTGGTGGGCCGTGGGCCTGCTAGAAGAGACACCAGCTAGATTAATTTTTTAAAAGGAACTAAGATGGAGATTGGGAAATAAGATCAAATGGAAAAGGGAAAATTATAAAAGAGGAAAATCCACATTTCTGGACCTAATGCCTTTCTAGAATTAAAAATGCGAAAAGAGGCTAAGGCTTTCTTTTTCTTAGAATTTAAAAATTAATCTACTGAGGACACATTATGCCAATATTATGGAGAGAACCTTGAGGTAGAAATGGCCAGCCTTGGATTTTTAAGCCAAGTGCTAACATAAACTTCTTCTGTGGTTTCAACTCATAAACTCATTTATGTGGTACAAATTCTACTCAACATCTTAGATGTGTCACTTATTGACTCCTCCAAGACCAGAGCAATAGGAGTTGGTGAGACATAGTGTATGGTTTGGGGGTAGGAATATTTTCACCTAATTGTTGAAGAATAAAATTGGTCCAACATCTTTCCTAGATAATCCACATGTAAAAGAGTGATAGGGTAGGGGTACAAATAGAAGTCTACTTGCAAATGTCTTTATGAAGAGGCATGCTTTTTCCAAAGCAATCTGGAAAGTTTTATTCCATACTGGTTTTTAGTTTGGATTCAAAATCTTCATGGTCCTCACTCAAGACCCACCACCTTTATTCAAAGCACGTGTGCATGGACATCCACACACAAGTCACATGTCATTTTTTTTTTAATAAAAAGAAAAAAACAACTCCAAAAAGCCAGAGGAAATATCTGAAATTCTTGGAGCCATATTTTTGGGGAATGCAGGATTTTGCAGATTTCGGAAAGATGAGGGAATACAAATTGCCTATAGTATGTAACATCTTCACAAACACCTCACAATCAAACACATTCAGATCTTTGCAGTAAAACATATGAATATCCACTCTAATTGAGATAAACAAAGATCACACGAATCTCACATCAGCGCAGGTCAAGTTTTACAAATAAGGTTCAGTGACCAAGTTACAAAAAATGACTTTGTTAGAGCTTTTTAGATTTCTGAATTGTGAATGAACTGGCTATTGAACTCTGTATTCTGGATGTTTTCCCTTTATTCAATTCTACTAGTGATTGGGATCCTAACCAAATTATGACATAATTATCATCACCTATAAATATTTATTGATTACCAATTGAAGAAGATGGGGCATTTAGTTAAGATGACAGGACTTTTCTCATTAGCTGCTTATACTCTATGGGAAGTGCAGAAACTTGAAATGCTGTATGACTAGAACATGATAAAAATCTTAGTCATACATTATATAAAATTATACTGGTTCTGTTTTACTGTGAGCTTGTGTTTTTTGTTTTGTTTCATTCTTTGAGGAAAGGTTAGTTTGTTGCCTAATTTCCATTCTTCCATCTTAACACTTCTCCTTCCCTCTTCTTCTCCCACCTTGGCTCTGTCACCATTTCCTAAGGGCAGGTAAACTTGCCCTGTTAAAAGTTTTTATGCATTCGGGGTGCCTGTGTGGCTCAGTTGATTAAGGACTGAACTCTTGATTTTTAGCTCAGGTCATGATCTTAGGGTATTGCGATAAAGCCCCACAATGGGCTCTGCACTCAGGGCTCTGATCTCAGCACCATCTGCTGGATATTCTCTCTCTCCCTCTTCCTCTGCCCCTCCCCCCATCAAACAAACAAACAAACAAACAAATAAATAAATAAATATTTTTAAAAAGTTTTCATGCATCATGTACCTCTCTTCCATTGACAATTTCAATTATTTTGTGGATTTCAAAAATTAGTGTCTTACTTCCCCTAAACCATACGTTCCCCAAGGCAGAGATTATGTGTGAGGTCATTTTCTCCACCATTATTTCTTCAATGTCTAGCAAAATCTTAAGCACAGAGTAGGTACCAAGTAACATATATTGAATGGGTAGATGAATTGATGAATGGATGGGTGGAAGGATGGGTGGATAGATGGATGCATGGATGGTTGATCTAGTAGAGGGAGATCATGAGAGTCAAGTTGAGGTTAAAGTGAAAATGAAGCTTTGTCTCCTTTTGCATAAAGTAGAAATAGGAGAGTAAATATGTATTAGAGGGGAAATTCCAAGACACTGTTTACAACACTATTTATATCCAGCAGGTCAGGTCTCCAGATGTGTTTGTATTATGAAGAATAATTTGGAAATCTTGACCTCTAGCTTGAGACAAAGTAGTTTAGAAGCTCTGAAAAAGAAAATAATCTAAAATTCAAACCTTAAAAAAAAATTGGATTAATACAGAAAGACCTTCTTTAATTTTGGATACATTTTTATTTCAATGAAAACTGTAGGAAAATTGAGCTTGGGAAGAAATTATTCTCAAGTGATGATGGTGAAGATGTAGCTCAAACGAATACATTCAAGAGTTCTAAAAGGTGGCCATAATTTCCTAAAAGAACAAAAATGTTCTCTGCAAAAAGATTTCCTTTTCTTTCTCTCCTGGCCAATATCTTAAAAATAATTAAATGCATGCAAATAAGAAAAAGAAACCGATGAGGTAATAGGAGTCATCCTGAGGGTATGAATAAAAAGAAACAGAGAAGAGGAGGGGATGGAATCCATTAAACTCTCCAAGTATCCAAAACCTTCCAGCAATAGCAAAAATGAAAATGAAACCTTACCTTTTTGAAGTTCTTCCATTACTAATTGAAAGGTAAGAAGACTGGTTCCCTGTGCCTTAGGAAATACAGACTTAACAGATGTCTTTATTGAAGACTCTGCTGTTCTAAAGGAAAGAAGATGGATAACATTTCCCAAGCCCTTTTGTCAAGTCATATCCAAGTTCTGTCACCTAAACCTGATACACAATTAAACAATTGGCTAGGGTGTTGTCTTGACAGATTATTTGCCATGCTGGAAATGAAGAGATATTTGCTGCACCATTCACTTCTCTTGCTGGAAATGTTCCTAATGAGCAACATTACCAGCAGGAATTATTCTTATGTTTGGGAACCTCTCTCTAAATGGGAAAGAAAAAGTCAAGTTTAAAGCTAAACTATACAAATTAAAGGGATAAAAAAGGATGCTACAGTGAAAGGATGGCACTAAAAGGAGGTTAAGTGACTTTGTCCTTCATCTGAAGATTATTTCAAATTAATCAGATTACTCTAAAGCCCATTAGTGAGCAATATTTCTTGTGAATAATATTTGAACTTCTTTGTTCATTTAGATATTTTAAGGGATTTTACTTTGTATATAGTTTGAAACTTTTATTCAAAGCAATCATCTCTAAAAGATGGTACTTCTTTGACGTGATAAAGAACTTCATCAACACATATTAATGAGGGTTTAAAGCCTGGAAGATATTTGCTTCCCCTACCTACAACTTCAGCAGAGGTGATAGTGTCATATGATGATTTCTACTTCATTCTATGTCAAAACATGTGTGTGGTATGGAAGCAGTTATTATCTCAAGTGATCATTTGGATTTTCATCACTGTTGTAAAGAGCTGCCAAAGAAGATTTTGCAGATGTACTAGCGCATGGGTATGCAATGGTGTAACCATATCTATACACATACAGGGCTGTGTGTACACATACCAATATGCCCATGCATTTGACCACCTAGATGGATATTATGCAAACATGAATGTGTAGATATATGTCCAAATGTGCTTATGCATGTAGTTTTGGCTCATCCTTTATAATCGAGACAATGTCTGCTATTCAACTTTTCTCACAAACAAAAGGGGAGGAATGTGAGAAAGGACTACCTAATTTTATCACATAGTTTTAATACTTTATTGTACTCACAACTGATCTGGAGTACTGGTGAAATATACTGACTTCTAAAACCCGGAGTTCTGCATTGGAACAATTCCTCTGTGGTCTGAATGTCTTGTTACCCACTATAAATATCCTGGCCTAGTGGCCAAGCCAATTTTAGGCCAACGTACAGTGAGGGATGTTTGCCTCTAGAGTTGGCAAACTTCAATCCACTCCCTGCTTTGGTTTAATCTGAGAGCCAAGAATGGTTTTTACATTTTTAAATGATTGAAAAAAATTAATAGGAGAATAATATTTTGTGGCACATGAAAATGATAAGAAATTCAAGGTTCAGTGTCCATAATAATGTTTTACTGGGACACAGTCATTTAGGCATCCTCTGTAGCTGTTTACATGTTACAACACCAGAGTTCAATAGTTGCAAGAGAGACTATATGACCCACAAAGCAGAAAATATTTATTCTCTGGCCCTTTACCAAAAAAATAAAGGGGAGGGGGAGTGCCCTGCCCTAGAGTCCTATCTTTATTCAGTGGCTTTTTAATCTATCCATGACATACTATTTTATCCCTTCTTTCCTCTTCTTGTTCTTGAAGGAGGACGTGACAGCATATACCTCTTCATCCTCACCAGTTTTCTCATTGTAAGTCTTGGATTATCTCATGAAATTCAAAAATTATTCCCACTATTAAAAAAAAAAAAAAGCGGGACTCCTGGGTGGCTCAGTGGGTTAAAGCCTCTGCCTTCGGCTCAGGTCATGATCCCAGGGTCCTGAGATCGAGCCCCACATCGAGTCCCACATTGGGATCTCCGCTCAGCAGGGAGCCTGCTTCCTCCTCTCTCTCTCTCTCTGCCTGCCTCTCTGCCTACTTGTGATCTCTGTCTGTCAAATAAATAAAATCTTTAAAAAAAAAAAAAGAAAAGAAAAGCTTAATGAAGACATGAGAGAAAATAGAGAGTCTCTACTGGTTTCCTTGAAATAATACTATCAGGATACTATAATATTATAGGAATAAAATAATACTATAGGAATAATATACTATAGAAATAAAGAGTATAAGAATAAAATAATACTATAAGAATGGATGGCTCTATGGTATAGAGACCTGCTCATCCCCAGAATTATTTAAGGAAAGTTAGGGACTTCCAGACTATTAGGAAGGTCACAGAGAAGAAGTCATAATTCTTTGACATAGTCATTTCAGAATTTATTCAAAACTCAAAATCAATGATGATTTGTTTATTCTAAATAATCCTCTAGTCTGTTACCTAGCAGACTCTAGGTAACAGATAGATACCTAGAGGTATCTTCTCCCATGGCTTCTGTCCATAAGATATGTCTAAAGATGTCTTCCAAGTCTGATCCAAAAACAACATTCCTAGAAAGCAGGAAGGAAATCTATGTGTTCTGGATCCTTCTTTCACAGCAACCACCACTATGGCAATTAGAGTGATAATTGTGTGATCATCTTTTTTTTTTAATACTTATTTGTTTATTCCAGAGAGAGAGAGAGAGAGAGAGCACACAAGTGCAGGGGGTTGGGGGAGGGGGCAGAGGGAGAAGGAGAAAGAAACTCAAGCAGACTCCTTGCTGAGCATGGAGCCACCAAGGGGCTCGATCTCATCACCCTGAGATCAGGACCTGAGCTGAAATCGAGAGTCCAACATTTAACCAACTGTGCCACCCAGGTGTCCCATGTGTGATCATCTCTTTAATGTCTACTTCTTTCCAGGCTTTCTCACCTAGCTTCCTCATCTCAATCGCAGAAACCAGAAATTGTATTACAAATAATTTTCTCAATTATTCCCAAGAAATTTGATCTTAGAAAATTGTGGGACCTGGCTATCTAGTTTATATGAGGTTGTTATTTGTATAACTGAAGTCTGTGGGCAGGCAATCAGTCAAGAGAAATGGACATGAACTGGGAAAAGCAAGGTCAAACTAGAATATTCTAAGACTGACCTGGAACTTACACTGGTCATTCACCATTTCCAAGCCTCAGACTTTGAGGAGGGGATGTCCTGAAGGCAGAACTGGCCTCAGGTGAATGTGGCCTATGTAGCCACTCAGAGTCTCCTGCTTAGAAATATCTCACACTTGGTTTAATGCTCTGCTGCTACCATCTTGAAATTCTTAATGATATTTGAGCCAGTGGTCCCATGTTTTCATTTTACACTGGCCCTTAGAAATTATGTATTCAGTTGTGCTTGCTGGAAAGGTTGATTCTCCTCATCACACACCTGGTTCAGGAGCTGGAGAAACAGAAGCAGAATATCCAGCAGCTGGAGAAACAGAAGCAGAATATCCATCAGAAGACACTGAGGGCCAGCTCTTGTCCCATGTCAACCAGATGAACCAGCAGGTGAATGGAAACATGTGTCATATGCTACGGTGTCTCATACCTAGCACTGACATCCTCAGTGAATAGGAATATGGCCATTCCTTCATTTATACCATCCAAATCTCCCTCCCGAAAAAATATCTCCAGTGAGCCAAGACTAACTCAGAGCTACGCAGGGAAAGGAATTGTTGAAAATGTAATATGAGCTTAGTTAAGTTGGCACACTAAACACTCACCATACAATCAAAATCATTTCAATCAAATCCATTGGGATGCAGTAAAGCAGAATGGAAAGAGCCACGAGACCTGATTTCAAAGCCCAGATCCATCACTCACTGATGGAAACCTTACACAAGTTACCTATGGTTTGAGGTTCAATTTCCTCACCTACAAAATCAACAGAGCAAAACTAACTTGCAGAATCACTGTGAGAATTTGATAAAATATCGTTAATATACTTCCACCATTTTTAAATAAGTAAATAAATAAATAATCTGAAACTTTCTGCATTCTTAAGTAAAACATGTAAATAAATGAGTGATTTAAGAGAATGATCTCCGATACTTGGTTGAGAGGACCGGGACTCTTTTTTTGCTAGTGTTTTAGCCAGTAGCAGCACCTTCCCAAATCTCCCCCTGGAAAACCCCAAGTGGTAAATGAAAGTAAACATATTCCTTCAGGGGTTTCTTGCTCGCTAGCAGTACAAAATTCTGTGGTCTTATTTTATCTTGAACAATCCATGGGACCTGTATCTTCTGTGCTGTCATAGGGCTGTATTTGTTTTAATGTAAAATCAATACTTTGTATGACTTATGAGTGAAATCACTTACCTCTGTCCCTCAAATCCTCAAGCACAGTCGATGTTACAGAAAGATGCAACCTTCCACTTGGCACCTCCACAATGGTGATGATGATGATGATGAAGAGTAGCCAACTCTACTGAATACATACTCTGTATTAGGTGCTACAGGAATCCTCTTAAATAAATTATCTAATTTCATCTTCATAACATCTTCATTTTGTTAAATGGAAATCAAGAAACTAAGGCTCAGAGCTGTTAGGTAGCTCTTCTAAGATCAAAAGACTGGGCTCACAAGTGGTACAACTGATCACAATCCTGGGATCTCAAGTCTACATTTATAATCACTATTCGGTATCATCTCCCTGAAAGGACTCAGTGCTCCGTGTGAGAAGCCCAGTCAAGGGATCTAACTAAAACGCAATCTGCAATATTTATGTAAAGGGAAGCTGATCTACAAATAATTACTTTTAAAACATACATGTGGCAGATTTGAGAGTTTGAAGTTTATTGATTGGTATTTTCCAAAGCATTAGGAAAATGGTAGATGGGCAAGTGAGAAAGAAAAGGGAATCAATGGGGGTTGAGATGAAAGAAAGGAGAAAGAGAGAGATGAGAGAAATTCACTACGAATTTAGAATGAGCACGTTCAATTCGATTTCTTCATTTGCAAAGTACAGGTCTGGCTGACAAGGAAATGTGTCAAAATCCAGATATTTTGAGTATGTATTGGTGAAAAAAAGAGGCAACCACTCCCAACGTCCCAAGGAATGAGAAGTAAAGACACTCTGGGTCAGGATTTCTGGAGCCTTGATTCTAGCTCCCCATAGAGTCCAAACCAACAAGGCTAACGTGGGACTGCAGAGAACCCACTTGGGCATAATACCCTCAACAAGTAAATGTGCCTCCTCCTAGAAGCCCTAGAAAATCCCAGGGGCCAAAACCAATGACTTCTGACTTATTCTCGTAGCAGGAATTATAGCAGCTTCCTTCAACGGCATTGAGGTACTTACATGGCTTTTCCGGTGCACAGATCCTAGAGCCTGACAAGGCTAGGACAGTATTTTAAAAGTCAAATAAACTGCTATAATCCTCATAACATCCAGCACACCGCTTTGCTCATAAAAAGCATGTTCGATAAGTATATATTAATCAGCAGATGATGACACTTCTTGTACAGACAATTGAGGGAAGCAAAAACTACTCCAAACCAAAACTATGCTTGAAAAACATTTCAAATTTAATAAGTGAAAAAGTGGCTAAAAGCTGTTGCATTATGAGAAAACATGTTTTTTAGTGTAAAAGATAGTTTGCCGAGCATTCCAGGTTTATTTTAATTCAAAAACGGGATCAGACATTTAAAAAAAACATGATTTTTTTTTTCTTTGCCATTCTGAACATCCCCGGGGGGTAGAAGCCGTTCTGGTGTCATCTTCCTATCTCTATTCAGTGTGTTTTATCAGTGTGACTCAGACAGAGAATGTCCTTTTAGAGATGGGATTACTTTGGTCTAAAAAGAGAAAATCTGCAAAGCTGTGACGTTTTGGGCTGACTTGGGAGGATTTTTTCTTCTTCCTTTTCTTTTCTTAAATTAACAGTCAGTGACTCTCTGTGTGTTTTTTTAGGGTACTTTTTTCTCACTCGGTTATGGTGAACCCAACAACCCTTCACGACTTTGTTGTTTGTACTGACCCCCTTTGGTCCATCATTTTTGGTATAGTCACCAACCATTTTTCTTCCTTCTGGGATATTCAGCAGTGATACTGTTTGTAAGATGGAGTCCCACAGTGGAAAGTTAATATGAATCCATACATAGGTGCCCTGATAGGCTTCACGGTACTAGTGTTTTTCCTAAATAAAAGAACATTCTTGGGGTGGCTGGGTGGCTCAGTGGGTTAAAGCTTCTGCCTTCAGATCAGGTCGTGATCCCAGGGCCTGGAATCGAGTTGGCTGGGGTCATAATCTCAGGGTCCTGGGATCAAGGCCCACATCGGGCTCCCTGTTCGGCGGCAAGCCTGCTTCCCCCTCTCTCTCTGCCTGCCTCTCTGCCTACTTGTGGTCTCTGTCTGTCAAAAAAATAAATAAAATCTTAAAAAAAAGAAAAGAAAAGAACATTCTTACCACGTTGGTCAATGGCAGTCACAGAAGGTGGCTTTGGGTGGCTTCCGTCCTTTGCAATGTGAATACCCCGCAGAAGCACTTCTGTAGGTGCTATTCATTCTGTCTTGAATGCTCTTGCTCTGTTTCCCAGTGTTCCAATCTTGCTGTCCTTCACCTCACAGCTGACAAGCCGCCAGTCCCAGGAAGCCTTCCCAGATACCTCCTTCACCAGATTTGCGCAGTATGGGGAAGCTGGCATTATTAATACTGTATTACCGAGGTGTATGTCTGCTTTGGTTGCCCTGAAGCAGAATTCTGAAACATTAGCCTAGGTTCCTGGGCCCATCCCACTTCCTCCCCCTTCGTGTCCCCCTTACACCATCTCCTGTCACCCACATTTGGGCCCCATTCTGACTTTGCCTTCCAGGGAAGGCAAACCACGAGACGTCCCCGGTGCCTCTGACAGCAGTGTGTTGCCCCTTTTAACCTCCACATGAATTTATCACCCAGACTAGAGGTTTGAGCAATGAGTAATGCTTCTTCAATTTTTCTCTCTTTCGAGAGTCAGTATTTTCAGTCCCCGGCCAGCCCCCAGGACTGATTTTTGCTAAGTGATCAAACGGACTCTGAGGAGAAAATCCACAGATAAGACTTGGATGTCAGGTTAATAAACCTGCAGAAGATTATTTTTAAATTCCATCAAGATGATGCAAGCTTGCTAACTAGAGCCCATTTATAATTACAGTCATTATCAAATATGTTTTTCATAACTGAAATTCCATTGTCATTAAACCATTGCCTGAAATATTAACCCCTGATCATTTCAGATTAAAAATACTGAATGAAAATATAAGGAGACATTTCAGTTTCTTTCATTAAAAATATCAGGTTATATCATGAACTCTTCTCTTTTTTTTTAGTATTTTATTTTATTTTATTTTATTTTATTTTATTTTATTTTATTTATTTGACAGAGAGAGAGACACAGTGAGAGAGGGAACACAAGCAGGGAGAATGGGAGAGGGAGAAGCAGGCTTCCCACTGAGCAGGGAGCCTGATGCAGAGCTGGATCCCAGGACCCTGGGATCATGACCCAAGCCAAAGGCAGATGAATAACGACTGGGCCAGCCAAGCACCCCATGAATTGTTCTTAATGGTAAGGTTAAACAATGACAAAATTAAATTTTATGGAACACCTATTTAAGAAACCAGATTGCAGGGGCACCTGGGTGGCTCAGTGGGTTAAGCCTCTGCCGTCATCTCAGGTCGTGATCCCAGGGTCCTTGGATCGAGCCCCGCATCAGGCTTTCTGCTCAGTAGGGAGCCTTCTTCCTCCTCTCTCTTTGCTTGCGGCTCTATTTGTGATCTCTGTGATCTCTCTCTCTCTATCAAATAAATAAATAAAACCTTAAAAAAATTTTCACTTAAAAAAAACAGAAACCAGATTGCTTTCTACAAGACTTATTTGTTTGAATAACATCTTTCTATAATGGCAAACGTTTAAAAGAAAAAAGCACAATTATATGATGCACCCATGTCTGGGGCCAAGGGCAGATAGAAAGCAAAGGAAAGACAGGGAAAAGGAAAAAAATAACCACAAAGGAGCATTAGCTCTAAAATCCTAGCACACAGATCTCCAGTATTTTATCTTGGCTTCATTCTCCACCTTCTGTGGCCCTCAACATAATGCAACCACAGAATTCACTTTTGGGCACGACTCAGAACTAGTTGGTTCAAAAGTATTTCTCATCGATATAAATTTCAGTTAACTTTTGAACATTTTTTTTTGTTTTTACTTAAGAACCTTTGAAAAAATATATCAGTATAATTTATTATGCTGTGCATATAAAACATATTTAAACTTTGATTTCAGTGATTCTCTGCGGTCTGCTAGATTTTAAGTTCCTTTTTCTTTTAAGATTTTATTTATTTGACAGAGATCACAAGTAGGCAGAGATAGAGAGGGAAGCAGGCTCCCCACTAAGCAGAGAGATGTGGGGCTCAAGCCCAGGACTCTTGAGATCACCACCTGAGCCGAAAGCAGAGGCTTAACCCACTGAGCCACCCAGGCGCCCTGATTTTAAACTCCTTGATAATGAGGGCATTTCATGCATCTTTCCACCCCTAAGAAATCATATGGCAAGTAGTCATGTTTCAAATCATTGATCTACCCCCTGGCTTATTTTGAGAAGCCTTGGGTTGTACTCTTAAACTGGTTAGTATACAACACAAACATCTTTAGATCCTTAGTCATCGATAAACTAAGTAGTTTTATCAGCATCACTAATATTAATGTAACTCCCAAAAGTATAACTGAAAATTATTTTTAAATCCGCCCTGAAGAGTAGACTTCTTATTTTCCCCTTTCTGTTAACATCATCCCCATTCTGTTAACATAACACATATATATATATATAAAATATACATACACACACACACATATATATGTGTATGTGTGTGTGTGTGTGTGTGTGTGTGTGTGTGTGTATCGGAACATATATATCGGAATCCAAATATATATATATATATTTATTTATTTATTTATTTGGATTCCGATTATGGCCATGACCTTTCAGACTGATCATGACCATGCTTGATGTCCTCAATGCCTAGGCCACTTGTTCAGCCAAGAAAAGGTATCAATAAATTTTCTTAGTTAAAAATAAACATTGGGGGCGCCTGGGTGGCTCAGCGGGTTGAGCCTCCGCCTTCGGCTTGGGTCATGATCTCAGGGTCCTGGGATTGAGCCCCACATCAGGCTCTCTGCTCGGCAGGGAGCCTGCTTCCTCCTCTCTCTGCCTGCCTCTCTGCCTACTTGTGATCTCGCTCTGTCAAATAAATAAATAAAATCTTTTTTTAAAAAAATAAATAAATAAAGACTGGCTGTATGTTATATTAGGTATATGTTAGTTAAGATAAAAGTAATGATACATGTTTTCAAATTTATATTCTTTCTGAAACAACGTGGTGCTCTCATTTTCATCTTCAGCAAAGACCTGTGTGCATTAGCAGCAAAAGGGTGTTTTTGCTTGCGGTGCAATCAAGAATCGAGGCTCACTGGAAAGTGGATAAAGTATGGTGGGACTATGTCCATTGGAAATCAATGCCCCTTAAGAAAATAATGCAGTGATGTATAAATCCAGATATTTTGGCAGCCGACTCAAATTCCCTTAAACTTCACACTCAGACAAGAAAAGTCTGATAGAACAGTCTGCAGGAGGCCGTGAATTCTGTCCCCTGGCCCCAAGTTGTAAAGGCATCCATGATACGTATTTTCAGATGGTCACCTTCGGTGGGAGAAAGAGAGAGAGAAGGATAACATGTCTTGCTTTGGCAAGAAAAATTCCTTGCTGCAAACACTGGAGGTAGAAAATTCTCCCTGTGTAAGAAGCAAGGTTACATAACATTCCCGAAAGAAACGAATCACGAATTCCAACGAGAGCTTCATTCTTTCAGAATGCCATAAGTACAAGAAGTTAATTTATGGACTCGCTTGAAGTACAGATGCTCAGTCTGAGTCCTCTGACAGCCTCGCTATTTTAAAAGCAAGTTAGATCCCAAGGCTCTTGAAGATGGAGAGGCAGCAGAGAACCACCTTCCTGGATTGCCTGATCAAGATTCCACACGAGTGGAGACACCACTTTACTGGTTATTGTGTCTAATGAGTAAATTTGCAAACCACCTACTTTGAATGAGTTGTGTGCGTTTGTTTTCTACAAATGAAGTGATCTGGTAAAAGGTTTTCTAATTTAGCCTCATTTTTTTTTTTTACACATTTTCAGACAAAGCAAGGAAAAACAGTCTTTAAAAACTGACTAATGGATTCTATTTTTTTTTTCTTCTGTTTTTGGCAGGAAGGTAAGCAAAATAGTGCAGGGGGTTCTTTGTGAGGTTTCTCTGCCGATTGACAATTATTTCACAAAGATACCCCAATCTGCATTTCATATCTTTAGGTTACTGACATCCATAGGAGCTGTCTAGCAGTTGAGACTGGCTTTTATCTTTTCTTAGCATTCGGAGTCTACACTGGACAATGACAGCAGTCCCAGCCTCACTGAAGCTCATCAAACTGTCTCATTCACAGTGATGACTGAGTTGGATTAAACCCAAGGACTCGGCTGCTGGTATTAACCCATCAGATGTTGCAGGCCCTCAGCCACTTTAATCATTAGGGTGGGATTAATAGGTTTCCTCTGCCACAACCTCCATGCCTAGGAAATCACGCCAGGAGAATGTGGACGCTTCAACGGGCCGAGCTTTAATCACACCAGGCAAAACATGACAGTTTGGAAATTAACTCAGGAGGATAAACTTGGAAAGGAGATTAAAATAGCCTGGGTGTTTATCAACAGATTGTACACTATTAGCCAAGCAGATTTCCCAAACTCCTAGTGAGAACCCCTGTGGCTGGTGCCTTCCATGTTCTTTCTTTAGAAATAAACAATGAAGAGTTTACACAGACACATCAAAAGTCAGGAAGGTAAGTACCTCATAGGGTTATAGGTAACAATCCTACACATTTCAGGGAGAACAAACACCCAGATCGAGACAGCATTGGCAGGTTCTCCAACAGAATTTAATATACTTTCTGCTCCAAGTCTGCACATGTCCAAATAAATCAGGATGCACTTGAGCTCCACTGGACTCCTTTTACTTTTTTTTTTTTTTTTTTTAGTTTTCCCCTTCCTGGCTGTAATAAGCATGCTTGATTGTCAGGCCCTGCTGTTCATAGGGCCAAATCAAAAATACAATATTAACTTCTTTCAAAGATGCAGCCACCAAAGCAATAGAAGAATGCAAATAAATCAATTCTGCATGCTTAAGCCCATCTCCCTTTCATGCAAGCCTGGTGATAGAGAGGGCTTCTTTTCTCTCGACTCTGCCTTATCATTTTGAGGTATGAAAAATAGATTGTGTCACAGTAATGAAGCACAGGAAAAGGGAGCTTGTTATAAGCTGATTACAGTTTAGATTGAAGGACTGGTTCTCATTAGCTATTTTAGATTGGACAGCATCCTTGAGCTGTAGTAATTACTGAAAGTAATTTTTGAAAGGGAGGGTGGGGCAGCCAGTGCAAGGAGAGACTCAAACAGTTGCACGGGGATTGGAGCGAGGGGTGCGGGGAGAGACCTGCAGCCTGCCAGGTCGTTATTACCCCAACGCTAGGGCAAAATGAAGCAGCTGTGCCTGGCGACTTTCTTGTTAGGCTCTCCGGCAATGAGAGAGCGCTTTGCATGGAGGAATGAATACAGCCTAAGCGGTAAGAGGCCCCATTGAAAGTTCAAGTGGGCAGGGTGACTCCCCGGAGCTATGCCATCAACACACAGAAGCTCAGTTTTCATCCCATAATAAACGTGTTGAAGGCAGGTTTCACTGCTGGTTACAGAAGCAGACTTAAAAAGCAGACGCTAAGGGATGGTCACTTTCTGGCTTCATGAAGTGGATACGAGAGCTTGACCGTTTCCCTGATCCAAGTAGGATGACATATGCAACTTCACCAGTCCTGAAGGTATGCTGGGGAAAATCTCAGCATGCGTTGCTCCAAATGCGTGTTATTGATCAAGGATTTTCCTGGGTACAAGACAGGATTTTCAGGAGAGAAAATGTGCCATTTGTTTGTTTGCGTTGTTTGTTTCTTCACTTGGGGAGACCTGGAATTTGGAGGTTTGATTTCCAGCTCTAGACCTTCCCCTAACTAGACCTCTTGTCACCCTAAGTTAACCATTTAACCTCTCACTGTGTCTGGGAAATAAAAGGAGCAAATTCAATGTTTCCCACCGTCCCTTAAAACTATTGACTTCTAGGATTCCAGTTATTGTGTCTTTGACCTAATTTATTGAGAACAAGGTAAAGAGTACAGAAAGAAAAAAAAGAAGTATTTTCTTCCAAATCAGGGAATAAATTCTGTGTAAGACCGAGATGAAACTTTCTTACGCTGGAGCACAAGAGATCCGGCCTGCACTTCGAAAGGAAAATAAGGAGTATTTACCGAGATGATATGTGGGAGACTTCTTATGTACCGATTCTCCAATAATGCTGCAATGGGCAGGTGGAGACTGAGCTCTAAAAACGCCATGCCCCATGCCGATGTGACATAGCTCAGAAGTCGAGAGCCACAAAGCGATAGATAAGGCTGCCTCCCCGCATGCGCAAACTGGCCAGGACACAGGGGAATCTGGTCACCGCCAACTGCAGGAGGAGCGGATGTTCACTTTCCTGGACTTATTTGAGCAGCATCCAAAGGCTTCTCTTCTCTAAACACCTCTTAAACTCTCTGAATGTTGCCTGAATTCCCTCCACTAAAGCCCTTCCTTTGGGTTAACAAATGTACCCTCTCTAGAAAGCCCTGATTAAAATACAAATGTGTTACCCGGGAGGGATAAATTCATTAAGCCATTAGTAAAAATTAACAGCCTTTATAAAATTAACAGCCTGATGTATCTGATTAGCCAGCTGTCATTCAGCAGAAAGCAGATATTAAGGGGAGTATATGAAGCTGAAGTTTCTCCTTTGGAGTGGAGATCCAGAAAAGTCTGGGACTCAGGGCACTGCTGTAAGGGGCAGGTCCCGGTACATGCTCCTGTTAGGGTTCCTGAGCAGCTAGACAGCAGCGGAGGCAAGAGGGACCTCGGGTTGACTTTTGGGGTTGGCAAGGAAAGAGTGGGGAATGAAAGATGAAAAACAGAGAAGGATTTCTGTGGTGGGGGAGGAGGGTTGTGGTTGGGGGGGGGATTCACATTCTATCACTCGACTCTTGCTACAGACTGAAAGTAGCTCTCGGGATTCAAGGCCTTTATACACATCATTATTATTAGAGAATTAAAAAAAAATTAGTCTAGCGACTTTCAAATTAAAGTAACTGAAAACTACCCCCACATCCAAACCTTTGAAATTGAGAAGGCCCACTTCTATTTGTGTTCTGTACTGGATTCCTCTGCAATATATTGTTTGAAGAATGGATTCAGATGTTAAGAAAGAAAGAAAAAAGGAAAAGAGGGAGAGAGGGAGGGAGAGATGGAGGCAGTATAGAGGAGGGAGAGAGGGAAAGACAAGGGGAAGGAGGAAAAGAGAATGGAAATCAATGATCTAATTCAGCAGTTGGCAAACTTTCTCAGCGAAGAGCCAGATAGTAAATATTTTAGCATTCACAGTCCACTAGTCTCTGTGGCAACTACATAATTCTGGATAAACAAATGAATATGGCTGTGTTCCAATAAAACTTTATTTGCAAACCAGGCAGTGGTTGGACACTGATTCACGCTGAAGTTCCCTATGGCTTTATAGCTAAAGAAAATGAGGTCAAAAATAGTTAAGAAATTACCCAAAGCTACACAGGCCTTCTTCTCCGAAATCAGTGTTTTTATCTCAAGATAGACTTACTTGTATTTAAAGTATTAGTTACACATTGGAAGGTGCTCACAGACCCCTGAAAATGCAGGTCTGAGTTCAGGCTATCATTCCAGAGTAAGGTCAATTTGTGGTTAAACAGTGGAGTCACCGCACAAGGGCGAGGAGAGGAGTTGAGCCCTCGAGGAAACCACGGAGGCAGAGCAAGGAGGGAGGTCCGCCCTGAGACACACTTGGGGGAATACCTAGTTCTCCTTGCCCTGGGAGAAAGGGGAGCCAGTTTGCACGTGCACACACATAGTCATTCATCTCTCGCAGAACATGGGTAGAAAGTGAGGGTCAGCGGTCTCCAAAGCTGCTCAGATTCACGTGGTTGGGAAGTAAAAGCCACGATTTGGACCAGTTACATTTCATCTTTTGTTGTTGTTCTTGTAAGGAGGGACGCTTGGGTGGCTTAGTCTGTTCACCGTCCAATACTTGATGTCGGCTCAAGTCACAGTCTCAGTGTCCTGAGATGAAACTCCCCGTGGGGTTCTGTGCTCAGTGGGGGTCTGCGTAAGATTCCCTCTCCCTCTTCCTCTGTTCCTCCCCACCTCTTGTAGCCCTCTGTCAAAAAAAAAAAAAAAAAAAAAAGGTAGAAAGCTCTAAAAACCATTTTACCTGAGGTTTATTATCGTATTTCCCTTTGTATATCATTATATTAACCACCCGATATTTACAGGGAAGAACATCTTTTAAATTAAATTTTTAATTACGTAAGAATTGTATATTAGCCCTAACTTTAAAACTTCAAGTGTTCAGCTCCATTCTCGCTCTCTTTTTTACACACACACACAGCGTTTTTTCTGCTCTGTGTGACTTTTACTTTCATTCTGTCTTTCTCCTTGCATGCATGAGTGTGCAGTGCGTCCTATAAAATGATCCTCACCTAGACAAAGGCAACAGCCTGCCGACTGGTCTCCCCCGACTCTTGCAGCTCCTTGTTTACCCTGCAAGCGCAATGATCTTGTGTAAATGCTTCACTGGCTTTCCTTTGCCGTGAGCATAACTTAGGCACAGCCTCCAAGCCCTACCGCCGAAGGCTCTCCTTGCACCCCTGGCCTCCTCTTCCCAGCTGTCCTTTCTCTCTGCCCTCCGGTGACTCAGGCTGTCAGTACCCCCAACTGAGGCTTGCTCCCTTTCTCCCCAAGGCTGTTAAACCCTGTCCCTTGTGGTAAAGCTCTTCACACCTACTGGCTTGCCCACCTCCTCTGGCTCATCTAAATCCTATTCATTCTTCAGATCTCAAAACAAAGGAGGTGTCCCAGGGCCACTCTCCCTGATTCCCCAGGCTAGGCCACTCCTCATTGTGATATATCACATAGCAAGCAATAGCACAGCCAAGATTTTAAATTACATATGCATTAGCATGATTATTTATTTTGGGGCCTCCCATGAGACTGAAAGTTCCAGAAAGGCAAAGACCATGTTTGTTTTTCCTAATCCTGAATTCAATACAGGGTCTGACATAAAGGAGGCAAACAAAAACCATTTGTTAATTAAATAAATAAAAACCCCTGTGAACTTAACCTCTAAACGCTCACCACTGCTGTTAAAAATCTCTTCACCAAATTCTGAGCCAATTATAAAATACATTTTAAAATGCATCCTCCCTTCTTAATATCAGGGTGGTTAGAATATAAAAGGAAATCG
Organism: Martes martes; assembly: GCF_963455335.1. Lineage (NCBI taxonomy): Eukaryota > Metazoa > Chordata > Mammalia > Carnivora > Mustelidae > Martes > Martes martes. The sequence goes on from NC_137890.1 coordinate 166,334,349, forward strand.
AAGTATGATGACAAGCTTCAGGTAAAATTTCCTTAAAGGCTTCTCTATTATTTTTCATATAGTAACAACAAAAACAAAAAGGAAAAATTTAGCTTCTTGATATATTCCCAAGCTACTACAAAAAATTATATTGCCTGAGAGAGTTAACATTTTTTTTTTCCTTACATGTCACAAGATGTTTCCTGGGAGAATTCAGGCTCCTATGCACAAAAGCACTTTTTCATGGTGTACAGTCTCTCGAGGTGTACAAGAATGCACAAAGCCAGAGTCCGAGATTGATCAGAGAACCTCCAGTGACAGCTTTCTCCACCAACAGCCCCTAGAGCTGTGGGCCCAATCAGCCCCACTCTACCTTTTGCCCTCTAGTTAAGGTAGGTCCTGGAACTGTGCCTTAAATATCTGTGCCTGTTGGAACTTTCTACAGAGATCCCTCGATGGAATTATATTGTTCAGCGTTACCCCACCATATAGCTTGAATTTATGAGTTTATGTAGCGTCGTGTCTCAATATGGTTAATTTTAGTAACTGCTTTTTCTAAACACCTACACCTGAAACTAAAATACTAAAGACAGGGCATCCTCAAGTCACTCCCCAATGAGCAGATGAGCCCCATCGTGCACAGCGATAGACTATATGAAGCAACAGATTGTGCATCTTTGCACAAATCCTCAAATTAGAAATTCCATAGCATCATGAATTTCAAAATGAAGTCTGTTTTCCCGAGGAGATTTTGTGCTGACTCGATGCCAGCCTCCAAGCCTCCATCTCCAATGGGACACTTGACAAATAAAAAGTGTTTTACAATCTATTTAATTAGCTACTGCTCAGAACCATGCTAGCAATTCAGATGACTGTTACTTGTATTTTATGATTGCATTAACTTGCTCAAAACATGCCCTGGACAATTTCTTAGTGTCTGATTTCACACTAGTTCAATGGGGCTCAAGACAGTGAGCCAGGGGAGGGACCCGTCTGTAACAATACATCCCACTTCCTCCTAGGACCACAGGGCCCTACCACAGCATTTGCAGTGGGCCAGCCACCTGCATGCCCCTTAGCATTTGCAAGAGATGGATGCATAAGATCTCTACTCTGACCACCTGCTAATCCTACCAATGAACAAGCAGATGGCAGACTGAGGGCACCTGTCCAGGTGACTCTGCTCTGGCAAAGAAGGAGACGCACCTAGTCCAGTGGAGAATGAGGAACTTGCTGAAAGGGCTAGAAACCTCAGTTTCAGGGAGTGGCCTCTCCTAGGGCATGACTCAGATGTCCTTGTGTAGGTTTCTCAAGCCGAGAGACAACTGGAGCATCTAGAATGCTTGCCAATACATCAAACGTGGCGTTTTTATTCACTGGAATGCTATTCAGAAGTTCAAAGCAATCAATTAAGTTAACATGAGTCATCATGGAAAAATCTTGAAAACAAATTGTTGACTAGAAACACAACTTACAGAACAACATCTATAGCTTGATGCTGTTTGTGTAAAAGATACACATAGACACACACATGAAAAGCGTGATATTTTCTACATATGTAAATATGCATGTGTGAACTATGAGAAAGTGATTTTGGTGCATATCAACTTGAATTCTTTCAGGAAGCCTTTAGGACTATTCTAAGGGAAAAGTGGGTAAATATCTTAGGGAACCTATTTTTTTCCTAGTAATTTGAGAATAAGTCAACTGGCTAAGTTTACCTGTTGTTTGGAACATATATATCCCAATAGATATAAAAACATAACATAATACATATTTCTATATATTTATGAAATACCATATTTATATACTACCATATAATACATATATATAGTATGTATTTATATACCATACCTATATATTTTAAGAGCTAGAAGAATATAGACTAAATTCATCAGAGTTACTAATCTGTGGAAAGAGTTCAAACTGATTGTCAAAGAGGTCACCTGTGGGTGCCTGGGTGGCTCAGTCAGTTAAGCTTCTGCCTTTAGCTCAAGTCATGATCCCTTGAGCCCTAGAATCGAGGCCCACGTTGGACTCTGCTTAGTGGGGAGTCTGCTTCTCCCTCTCCTGCCCGCCGCTCCCCCTGCTTGTGCTCTCTTTCTTTCTGCAAACAAATAAATAAAATCTTTTTTTTTAAAAAAAGGTTATCTATATAATTTGTGACCAATGAAATTATAAAAACAAATAGAATAAAATAAAATAGAATAGTAATAGTAGCTAATGGAATAATATTAAGAAGAGGAAGAGTAGTATTGATTCTTTATTACAAGCCGGGCACTCTTCCAATTGTTCTGCATGTTTAAATTCCTTTAATCATCACACAACTCCATGAGATAAACACTATCATCATACCCATTTTGTAGAAGAGGTGATCAAGCTCCAGGGGGTAAGTTTCCTTCCCAAGAGCAGACAAATAGTAAGTGGGAGAGCTACAACTGAGACTCAGGCAGACTGCTTCCAGCCCTGTGTTTAACCACTGTGACCTGAGTGGCCCCTGAAACTCTGATCTGACTCTCCAGATGCCCTACCAGCAAACCTGGGGGAGAGACTATCCATCATCTGAATGAAAGTTGTTGGAATATGTGCATCTTGACTCTACTTCAGATGACAGATCAGAAGCCATTCATAGAATATTGCTCTCAACTTACTTCCCTGCACGTAGGAAGTCAGAATCAAACCAAAACCCTGCTAATAAGGCAGAGCAATCCCAGCCTCCTAACATTCAGGGGGACTAGCCTCTCTTTAAATAACTGATCAAGTCATGAATTATTGAATGTTTTCCAGATTTAAATATATATATATATATATATATACAGAGAGAGAGAGAGAGATGTGTGTATATATATATATACACACACATAACTATCACTTTCTTTTTTCTTTCAATTCATTTCAAAATTGTCTCTGACAATACTGACCTGACTTATGTGTTTTTTTTTCTTTCTCAAGGCAAAGGTTGAAATTTGTAAGACTCAGAGGCATAAATTTAATTGGTAACTCAAAATGCGGTTATCTGACTCAAAGATGTAAACAACATAGGATTTCTTTTTTCCTCCTTTCTTGGCTAGGTTTTTCAAAGTCACTGAGCTGCCAGCCGTGGCAAGCATGCATCTATTTTTCTGACCCTCCCCAAACTGCAAAAAACTAACATAACTGAACTCTTAAAAAACAAAAAACAATCAAATAAAAAAGAGAGAGAGATAGAGAGAGAACAGGACAAAGGTCACAGTAAAGAAGAGATTGTATTAAAGATTTGGAAGAACAAATCAGATATAGGAAAAGAACGCATGGCTTGGAAATCAGATATAGGAAAAGAACCCATGCCAGAGTGCTTGCCCGGCTCAGGACGGGAGTCTTCAACCAGAGGCTTACAACAGGGAGGCCTGGTTGAAAGTCTGCGTTGGTCTGGAACTCAGGGACTCTTCTCCTGCTTCTCAATGTCAGCCTCCCCTCCCCCGTCCTGGAGATCCCAGCGATCTAATTATGGAAGAAAGAGAATCTCAGAGGCTCAAGACTCAGGTGCATCAGGCACAGTCAGGGGTTGGGGGGAGGTCGGGTGGAGGGTAGTATACATATCCAAATGGGAGACAAAAATCAAAGTCTCCGCCAAATGGCGGGAAGCCGGCCCCATCCCCCAGTTCAATATCTCCAGGCAGTTTCCTCTGGAAAAATGGAAGCGCCCCCGGACAAAGTTCAAGAACTGGCAAGTGTGGGATATAGGCTGGCTTCTGGGTGCAAAGTCAGTCTGCTGCCCATTGAGCCCGCAGGGGTGCACAAGCTCCACCTAGGCATAGAGAGCTCTCTGTAACCCTTTAGCCTCACGCTCTGATATGAACAGAAACCAAGGGTCACCAGACATTTGTGAAAAGCCTCTGATCTGACACAGGGAGGCTAAATCAAATAAACAAGTGTATGCACAAAACACAGGGCACTATTGAAGAGCCAGAATGGTGTGGAAAGCCAAAGAAAACTGAAAACATACACAAACATCCCCCGAGAGAGAAAAGAAAGTGCTGCACCCATAAAACATGAACTGCTGAAAAAAGCCAACCTGAGAAGAAGCAACAGTTCTTGGAAGTTAAAAATAAAATAGCCAAGGGGTGCCTGGGTGGTTCAGTCCGCAGAGCATCCGACTCTTGATTTTGGCTCAGGTCAGGATCTCAGAGTTGTGGGGTAGAGCCCCTGCTTGGGATTCTCTCTCTCCCTCTCCTTCTGACCCCACCCCGCCCCACTCACACACATGCTTTCTCACTCTCTTAAAAAAAAAAAATAGCTAAAAGAAAACATTTGATAAAAAAGTTAGAAGAAATTTTGCAGAAATTTGAGTGAAAGAAATAAAATAAAAATGATGAGAAAATTATATCAACCAGACGAGCCTTAAAACTGGTGTTCCAGGGGCGCCTGGGTGGCTCAGTGGGTTAAAGCCTCTGCTTTCGGCTCAGGTCATGGTCCCAGGGTCCTGGGATTGAGCCCCACATCGGGCTCTCTGCTCGGCAGGGAGCCTGCTTCCCTCTCTCTCTCCCTGCCTCTCTGCCTCTTGTGCTCTCTGTCTGTCAAATAAATAAAATCTTAAAAAAAAAAAAAAAACTGGTGTTCCAGAAGGAAAGAAATAAAAATGAACAAATTTGGAAGAAGAAATTGTCAAAGAATTAATACAAAATTTTCCAGAACTGGAAGACATAGGTCTCCAAACACAATGACTGAAAAAGCCCCACACTAAGGCACAGCTCAAGAAATTTTGGGAAATTTGAACCAAAAGTTAAACAAAAAAAAAAAAAAAAAGGAGACCACATACTACATACCACATACCAAAAATAAAGAATGAAAAAGGGTTCTCAATAGTAACATGATGACAAAGTGAGTTAATATTTATATACTACTACCCAAAATGTTCATTGTATTTGTTAAATATTTAAATAAATGGAGTGAACTCTTGTAGAAAACGGAAGTGATGTGTGTGTGTGTGTGTGTGTGTGTGTGTGTGTGTTTTAAAGATTTTATTTATTTATTTGAGAGAAAGAGAGAGCATGAGAGAAAGCACAACTGGGGCGGGGGTGGGGGGCAGTGGAGAGAAGCAGGCCCCCGCTGAGCAGAGAGCCCGATGGAGGGCTCCATCCCAGGACCCTGGGATCAGGACCTGAGCCGAAACAGACACTTAAATGACTAAGGCACCCAGGCGCCCAGAAGAAATGTGTTGAAGTGGTTTAAACTTATTTTGATGCACAAATGATAGAGATGTTGAAGAATCTGAAGGTATGTAGCCCGCACAGCCTCTCCCCACGTCCCACACTCTCCTGCTTCCCAGACTGTCCTACCATAAGGCCACCATAAGGTCTCAGCCAAACAGGGGCACTATTGAGAGAACAAGGAAGCTGCTGATAATTATGTCATGACAACAGGATAAATTAAGACTATCCTGGGGCGCCTGGGTGGCTCAGTGGGTTAAAGCCTCTGTGTTCGGCTCAGGTTATGGTTCCAGGGTCCTGGGATCCAGCCCTGCATCGTGTTCCCTGCTCAGCAGGGAGCCTGCTTCCCTTCCTCCCTCTCTGCCTGCCTCTCTGCCTGCTTGTGAGCTCTGTCTGTCAAATAAATAAATAAAATCTTAAGAAAGAAAAAAAAAAAAGACTATCCTGAGCAACTAACAGACTGGTCCATCTTAAATTTGTTTTTTCTAAAATCTTGCTCGCCTTTGTCAATGGAAAGCCCACCCTTTAGTTCCTCGGGCCCTAAAGCTTGGAATCATCTCTGAACAGCCACCCCCCCACTGCCGCCCACTTCTAACACACCCCACATCCAATTGGCCAGTTAATCCTACAGCACTACCTTCAAAATAGACCCCAAGTCCCACCATCCCTCACCCTGAGCGGCACCTCACTGCTTCCCTCTGCCCGGCCCTCTCCCATCTCTTCTCATTCCAGCCACAGAGACGCTCCTTCCAAACTTAAGTCTCATCTTGGATCAAAGCCGTCCAAGGCTCCCACCTCCCAGGGCAAAAGCTGAAGGCCACGCACCGTCTGTGGCCACGCACACCCGTGTCCTCCCCTCCCGCACGGTCAGCCGCTCACCCCTGCTCGCTCTGCTTCTGGCGATTCTTGTTTCTAGAATACACCGAAAGCACGCCCATCTCAGGGGTTTGTGTGTGGTGTTTTCTCAACCTGAGCGCCTCACCCTCAGCGATCCTTCTGAGTCACTCCCTTGCCCAGCTGCAGTTTGTGTCTGTGTTTTGATTCCAGCACCGCGTTCTTGCCCTGAATGTTTTTCCCTGGAACGCGATCGCATCTTAGAGCGTTCGTCTATTTATTTCGCTCGTTGTGTTCCTTCCCCAGCGAAATGTCGGCTCTATGGGGACAGAGAATTTTGACGATTTTGCTCACTGCTGGGTACCTGCAACTAGACTGCACCTCATTAAATATTCATTGAATGAATAAAATAAGAATATAAACAATATTATTTAAAATATGAAGTTAATAGTAGAGGACACAGCCAGAAGAGTTGAAGGTGGTTGCTAATGGTAAGGAGGAGGAGGGGAGGGCAGGGGATGACTGTTTTTATCATAAGCCACCCAGCATTAGCTGACTCTTAAAAACCCTTTGTTAGTTTGCTTTTTTAAAGTAAATTAACCTCATGAACAAAGGTGGATTAAGTCCTGGCAGCCTAAACTTCTGGCCTTTGCGTCAGCCATGCCAGGGTGTTGTCTTCAGTTTCTCACAGCCCCCCCCCCCCCCCCCCCCCGCCCCGCAGTCTCCCTGCCCCTCCCCCTACCTATAGCCACCACAGGATGCGCACCTTCCCCAGGACCTTCGTGTTTCCACCACCAACGAAGCTCTCTGGACCCAAGGGACAAGTTTCCTGGTGCTGTCATAGCAAACCATCACAGCCTGGGTGGCTTTAAAAACAGAAATTTATTTTCTTCAGTGCTCAGGGCTGGAAGCCCGACATGAAAGTTTAAGCAGGGTTGTTTGCTCCTGAGGCTTCTCTCCTTGGCTGGTCGGCAGCCATCTTCTTTGGTGCCTTCACCTGGTCTGGCCTCTGGGTCCAGGTCCCCATCTCCTCTTCTTATAGAGACTCCAGTCATATTGGATGAGGGCCCACCCACTCGGCCCTTCCTTTAATCTTAATAACCTCTTCCAAAGTCCTGTCTCCAAATACTGTCACATCTGGAGGTGCTGGGCGTTAGAACTTTAGCATATGAAATGCCATCTCCATAACACACAGCAATTCATTGAACGCCTCCAAGGTTCCCACTGAAGAGGGATAAAGAAGAGAAAAAGTGGGGCATAAAGATTTCCTAGGGATTTCCTTTTTTTTTTTTTTCTTTAAATCAAAAATGCCCTGAACATACCAGAACCCCTTAAGGAGACAGAGAAAGAATTCACTGCTGCGATTTAGGAAATGCTCCTCCAGTGACCTGGAAACACTCTTTTGTTGAGAACTTGTGATCTAAAGGAGAATAAAGGAAATGTTATCTCTGCAGGATTTCTGACAATGTGAAAAAAGAATTTGCATTTACCATGATCACTTTCTTGGTGATTAGGCAGGAATTGGGCTGCAGAGGAGATAAATCTATAATCAATGAAATGTTTCCATCTGGATGACACCTCACTGTGCAGCTTTTTTTATTTTTAATTTTTGCAACTAACCGCTGGCCTAGTGAACAGCAGGTCTTCAAAATAAAATTTTGCAAGGGCCTAGGCATTTAATTTTCTCCCCACCGTTTTGTTAAGGCTGAATCTTCCCCTCAGGCCATTTGGTTAAGTGTAGAACCAGGGAAAGCCAGGGAGGAGGCATCCCTATGCAGAACAGAGAACACGGACAGACCTAGGGGTAGAAAATAATGAAAATCAAACTTGGCCCCAAAAAAATGGCTTTTCAGTATATTGAAAAGAGGATTGAATCCACCATGGACCAAGAAATCCCCTCATCAAATCCAATCTTGATTTTTACCTATGAACTGATTAGTCCCACCTGTCACTCAGCCGCTTTATCTCACAGGTTCAGCATAAGAGCAATTTTGCTGTGGTTTGTCAATTTGGTGTCAGTCCACCGAGACCAGAATAGTGTTCAAGGTGGTAAGAATGAAAAAGAGAGCCACTTAAATGCATTTGATATTGCTATTAGGAGATATTTAAATCACATTTTAAAAGCCTCAACATTTTCAAGAAATTCTAGGTTACTTTACAGCAACAATGCAGAGATCATTATGAAGTCCCAGCACTGACACCTGATAACACTTTTAGTTTTAGACAACTCAAATATGGTAAAGCTTGATTCAAAAATATAGGTAACTTAAAGAGTCTAGAGCCAAAATAGTAATATATCTTTGTAGTCCTTAAGTATCCTGAGAGTGAAGCAGATTTAGAAAGATGCTGGCTGAGCAAATAAGTCACTTAGGAAAAAAAATAAAATATTGGTTTTATGTTTTTCATTAGTATTGTACTTCTGAAAATACTCTTTCACCGCTCACTCACATTTTATCATAATATTTTTCTCTTATTTATTCTGCTGATACTTATTATCTTGATTTATGAACACAGCTAGAGAAGTTGGACAAGCCAAATACCTTTCCATATTAAAGACACTAAAAGTGTAAAACCACTGGGTGAGGAAAACAGATTTTCTCAACCAAAGCACTGATTATAGTTTTGGTTTCATGAAACAGTAAGGAATATATGACCTCCCAGTTATCCTCTGTTGATGAGATATAATCAACATTGTTTTTGTTTTGTTTTGTTTGTTTCCAGCAGAGCATTTATAAATGACCACCCTATTTAAAATAAGTTATTATAAAATGAGAAATATTTATAGAACATTCCATTAGGAGGAAAAGTTATACCCATAACATTAAAGTTTGTTTTTCCTTACATTGCATCGGCCTATCTCAAGCCCAATCTCTTCCTTATGTTTTTCAGATATGGTGTGCACGTCACACATGGGTCTCCACATAATGCTCCCACTAATTCCATTTGACAATGAAATAGAAAGTAGTCATCCAAAAATACTATCACTTGCTATTCACTACTTTAACTGAATATTCAGGCTCAAATTTAGAAAAGTCTATTTTATTTATATGAGTGCTCCTCCTTGGAAATTTCATTCCGAGGAAGAGATGCATCTTATTTTTAATTTGAAGATGTGTAAAATGATTCAATATTAATCACTAACATTGAAGCGATCACTATATGCCAAACACGCTGCATTTGTTGTACCTACGAGACTTTATTGTAGCCCCATTTTACAGCTGAGAATCTGAGTGTAAACATTAAGAATGCTTTGGCTAAAAATACACGAAAACTTGACTAATCTGGCTGACCAAATATATTTGATTTTTCTTCACAAAAATAGCAGTGAGACTATAACATAGTCTAGAGCTGGGGCGCTGGCTCGATAGTGTCCTACGGAAACTGGTATCTTTCCATCGCAACATCCTCAGCGTGTTGGAATTTCGCTGCAGACTTGTTTACGTGATGGCAGTTGCAGGATTTGGCATCACGGTTTCTGTTTGTATCAGTCAAGGCTGTTCAGGAAAACAGAAGACTGTAGGTATCTTAAACTGCGAAGCGGTTTCAGTGAAGGGAATTAAGCATTTACGGAGTCATCGGGAAGACGTCAGGAGGCATGGAGGTCTGCGTGGTTCACTGCTGGGTCTGAGTTTGCAGCCAGCTGAGGGGTTAGGAAGCTGTAGGAACCCAGGGAGTAACTGATCATGATTGCAAGGCTCAGCATCAAAGCAGGTGATTTGAGTGAAAACAACCAAAAGTCTGTGTTCTGCCAGAGTCCGTGTATCTGCTTGCTGCTGTCAAAGGACCAATAAAATGGCTTCTGCTTCTCTTCTGCTTTCCAAATCTCCTATGAGTACTGACTCCACACAGCAATTCTGATGTCAGGAATTCTGAGAGGTAGATGCCAGGCCTCCAGGCGCTGCAGTGTAGGAAGGGCATGGAAGGAAGAAAGGGTATTGAGGGGCCCATCCAGCCCAAGGCTCTGAGGAGCATGAAGGGCAAAGAGAAACCACCAAGACCTCTATCCCTTTTATCAGCAAAGCAAAAGCTTCTGCTTATATTCCATGGTCCAGGACTGGGTCACCTTATGCCCTTTAGCTGCAAGGGAAGACGGGAGAAAATGCGTTTAGCTTTTCTCACTCTGTGGTAGAAGCAAGAAAGAACCTCATGAACAACATTGCAAGATGGACGGTAGATTGATATGATATACATATGATTTTTCAATCAGAAAAGGAAGCAAAAAATATATATATATACATATGTATATATATATAAATGTCAGGAGAGGAGGTCCACTATGGACACAGCAACATGTGAAGGAAATCCTCGATATCATAAATAATCAGAAAATTGTGAATATAAACTCAGATATGTTGTAATGAGTATATAAACTGGCATAGATATTTTAGGTGACAATCTCACAGGACTTAGTTAAATTAAGCATAGATTTCCCTTTTGACCCAGAAATTCTGCTCCCAGGTGTATATTCCAAGGAAATTATCAAGGAGGTTCACAAGTGAACAGGTATAAATATGGTCATTACAACTCTATTAATAATAGAGGACACTCAGGGCACATGGGTGGCTCAGTCAGTTAAACCTCTGCCTTCAGCTCAGGTAAGGAACCCAAGGTCCTGGGATCAAGCCCCATGTCAAGCTCTCTGCTTATCAAGGTGTCTGCTTCTCCCTCTGCCTCTCACCCCTCAGCCTGTGCACATTCTCTCTCTCTCTCTCTCTCAAATAGATAAATAAAATCTTTTAAAAATATTAATAATAGAGGACAGTGGAGGCCTCCAATACAGTGGAGGGACAAAAGAGCAGACTAGGAAGCCGTTAGCAGTAACATGAATCAGTCCATGAAATACAGCATAGAGTGAAAAAGCAGTGAGAAACAGAACAAGATCCATAATCCAATGCCACTTGTAAAAATTAAAATAACACAATACATATTTGATGATAACACATTAAGATGAGTATCTACGGTGAGAAAAATAAGAAAGGAAGTGGAGATGATAAATGAATGAATTAATTAATTAATTAAAGGAAAAGTTCTTGCTTAGACCAAAGATAATAATGTGCCATGAACTGAGGGCAATATGACTGATTTAACCCTAGGAAAATAAGACTAATGAAAAAGTGAACTCATTTAGAAAAATACAGTTTGTGTGTATATGTGTGTGTGTATATGGGTGTGTATGTGTATGTGTGTATGTGTTACAAATTCTCTCATAGCAATGTGTCACCAAAGGGTTCTAATGCTGCATAGGTTCTGAAGGCTTATCTGTAAACAAACGTACCTTGGTTAATAGAACTCCTTTCAAAGATGAGCCCCATTCCCAATGGTATTCCAGTAAACAGTAAACAGGGAAATCAGTTGTAATCCACCATGGAGTAGCCCCAACATCTGTTGGAGATAGATTAACACAATGAAAGGCCAATGGACCAGGAGCCGGAAGACACAAACACTCTGTGGACAGCATCCTCCTTTTTATTGGAAATAATTAAATGGTACTTCTTCTCTCTCTCTCTCTCTCTCTCTCTCTCTTTAAGTGGTTCTTCTTATGAGGTTACAAGTGGAGTATTCAAAACTCTAAGGAGCAGACATCAATCATAAGGAATTTTTTTACAAAGCTTTTTTTTTTAATTTTATTTCTTTTTAGTGCTCCAGAATTAATTGTTTATACACCACACCCAGTGTTCCATATAATACGTGCTCTCCATAATACCCACCACCAGCTTTTTTAATATTTTGAGAGTTCAGGGCACCTGGGTGGCTCAGTTGGTTAAGTGTCTGACTCTTGATTTTGGTTCAGGTTATGATCTCTCAGAATTGTGAGATCAAGCCCGGCATAGGGTTCTGCACTGCTTAAGATTTTCTCTCTCCCTTTGCCCTTCCCTTTCTAAAAAGAAAAAAAAAATTCTGAGGTGTATTTAGAAATAATGAGATATTATCTACATAGGTTTCCCAGCTCTCTGTCTGTGATGATTCTTTTTGTTTCAAAAGACTAGACAGCGAAGTCCTCCCTTGCCTTCAATTAGCAGGGGAAGAAAGAGAAACTTGTCCAGTTCTGTGGACCAGCCTGTTCACCATTTTTCCTGGGGGTCAGTGGAAATGGACCCCCTCTTTTATTCCAGAGGTGATTAGCACTGATGACATTCAAGAACATTTTTTTTTCTCAGTTTGTATCTTGAAAGGTGGGTGTCCTGTCTTCTCAAACAGAAATATTCAATGAAACCAGCATGCATAATTTATCATGACATAGGACAAGATAGAAACATTCTGCTGAACATCCCCTGCCTTTATCTCCCCTGACTTCTTGATACTTCCAGGGTATCTCTGGAGAATCAGAGGCCAATCCCAGTGATGCATTTTCCTGGTTGCAATTTATCAACCTCATCTCTTTCCCAGATGACGGAATGATTGCCATGTGACAAAGAGACAGCAGGAGCAAGATTTCCAAGGATTTCCTAACAAATCGTTAAAACCCAGGCCTTGTGCAGGTTTGGACAAGCCACTTAACATCCTTAAATGTCTGTTCACTCTAAAAAAAGGTTTAAATATTTCTAAGCCCAAAGAACCACAGTGAGACTTAACCAAGGCACTTAGGAGGGATAGCCCAGCAGACGACAGCATTTGTGACTCCTGGAGCACTCGTTTCTGAGCCACATCCAGCCTTCGCTTTCCCAAGTCAGACTAGTGGTCAGACTAGTGTGGAAAATCTATTTCCTTGGAAAAAGAGAACATAAATCCACCCACGTGCAATGATTATAACATATGTATTTTCCAGCTTCCTTTTGAACAGAGAAACCCACAACCGGTCTCATCTTCATATCACACTGAAGCCATGTTATAGGTCAATATCATATACAGAAATGAAGCCACATATGCCTTCTCATCTTCTGTACCTTAAAATTAATCTAAAATTGCACCTCACTCTTATGTTCTTTTCTTTATTAAATATTCCTGTCAGTATGACTGAGAAGTTGTATACACACACAGAAATCAAAAGATATGTTGTATTTTGGGACTACTGGGTGGCTCAGTCAGTAAAGCATCTGCTTTCAGCTCAGGTCATGATCTGAGGGTCCCGGGATCGAGTCCCATGTTGGGCTCCCTGCTCAGCAGGGAGTCTGCTTCTGCCTCTCCCTCTACCCCTCATCCCCACTCATGCTCTCTCTCTCTCTCTCTCTCTCAAATAAGCAAATAAAATTTTAAAAAAGATATGCTGTATTTTATGACCAGTTTCAAAGTAATTGAGAGTAATTTTGACTCTTTATGGTATTTGCCCTGCGTACTGCAATCAGAACCTAACTCTTAAAAGAAGTTAACTTCACTAGACCTTCAGTAGTGGACTCTGAGTCTGATGGCCTGGGTTAGGATCGTCATTCCACACACACTGTGGACTCTAAGGCAAATTATTTAATCCCTTGGAGCCTCAGCCCATCATATGAACACAGTGCCTGGCAACTTACAAACACTCAGTAAATAGTAGTTGCTGCCGTTACTACTGCTACTACTACTATCATGACTGTCCTTTTGTTAACTGCCCGCTAATACCTGGCAATACTGAAATCACTCCAAACATACTCTCAGAATCTCTAATCGTGTCTCCCCAGAAGTGTGTTGCTTTTCCATTCCAGTTTGTCATCAGTAGCTCTTTTTCCCAAGTTCGATCAGTATGAGAAATTTTAAAATCAAAAGAATCGTTCTCTAAATACTCTGGCCTGTGCATTGAATTGGAAGACATTGCTGTCACTTCAGAAGGGAATAACAAAGAGGAAGAGCCTCCCATGTCCTCATTTTCACTTTGATGTGCCACAAATAAAAAATGAGCTGACGCTCTTAAAATACGAAGACACCATATTGTTGTCACTCTGCATCCTGGCACATCTGATCCCCCTCATGCTGCTCGGGCCGTGGAAGCCTTTGAAGTTAGAAAATATCGTTGCCTGATCTCCCAGCACTGATAATTAAGACATAGTGTGGCAAATCAAAAGAGACATGCCACCTAGTATCTACATTCCCTTCCCAAGGGGGAGAGGAAAGGGAAAAGAAGAAGAAGGAGGAGGAGGAACGCTGGCTTAGAGTTGTGATTCATAAATCAATTGGTTCTGCCTTTCGGTAGGAAACGACCAGCAACTTCCATACTACAACTCAATCCCATCTTGCATCCCCAAATCAATTTTTCTTTCCTTTTTTTCCTATGGTTTATGATCTTTGAGTTTCTTTTTCTTAAGACCAATTTTTCTTCGAAGAAGGGAGAGGAATGCCATCTCTTAAAAAAAAAAAAAAAAAAGTCTTATCATTTGTCTTCCCATGGGGGAAAATGGATGCATTTTTATGTCGTTCTTCTTTGTCATAAGCAATTGCTGTTGTGTCATAAATTTAAAACAGGTTGTGCTTCTGAAGCCCCGTTCAAATCTGAGCAGGGGACATGTGGGATATAAAGGTTTATTAGTATAAATGGATAAATAATGAATGTTGAGTCCCGGGAACCTTGTGTTCCAGCTAGTTGGCTCCAATAACATGTCATAATATATTAAAAAAAATTCAACTAGGCAATATCTTCACAAAGATAAATTGATCTAAACTCTAATTGGAAAGGCATAGAAAGCATATTGCCATGTTCATTTCTTTACAATAAATAATTTGGGTCTACAAATTCAACTGTGATTTATTTGTAAGTATATCATAATCATCAAAATGGGTGACAGACTTTTTTGAAAACTCACTGTTGAATATATTCAGAATTAAAACCTGTTAACTCCATGGAAGATCTGCCTGAACATTATCTTAAGTGATATTTCCCTGTTGTTCTCCTTCTGGTCTCTGACCTTTCTCTTTCTACCGCAATGTCATTTAAATGGAAAGATTCACCACAAATTGCACAGTGCTACAAAAAAGACTCAGAGTGATCTTTAAAGTCAAAGGAAAATCTAACTTGACAAATAAAATTAAATCCTGCCTCCCATTTTCCAAAGAAATTTTTCGAGAATGTCAAAGTAACTGTTTTCAAATCTCAGATTATTCAGATCATGAAACTATTGACTCATTGTTAAAATCATAAAAAGAAGTAAATGTAAGGGTGCCTGGGTGGCTCAGTGGGTTAAAGCCTCTGCCTTCGGCTCGGGTCATGACCCAGGGATCCTGGGATCAAGCCCCTCATCGGGCTCTCTGCTCAGCGGGAGGCCTGCTTCCCCCTGCCCTGTGATTTGCCTCTCTGCCTACTGGAGATTTCTGTCTGTCAAATAAATAAATAAATAAATAAATAAAATCTTAAAAAAAAAAAAAAAGAAAGAAATTTTAAAAATAAGTATTAGGTATTCACGGGGTAAGAATAAAAAATGATCTAATCATTTTCCTAATTTCTTTGTTCAAGGTCTAGGATTACCAAAAGGGAAAGAACTCCTACAACACAAAATGTGAAATCCTTTAGAGTCCCAAGATGCTATTTTGAGCAAGGAGAAGGAAGAATGGGTGGATAGGACCAGAGGGAGAAAAGGGAAACGATGTAGGAATTAATAAACTCCCAGGGGTCAGCATGTATGCAGACAAAAGCAATGAGGGAACATGTGGTCTGACCAGTTTGTGTGTCATGTAATACTTGACTGTGTTTAATCATGAAAGGGAGATGATTGAAGAACCCCAGACTTTAAATGGATTCCAGACCTTCATTCATGTTAGTAAAGGTGGGAATGTCAGAGACATTCTAGGCTCTAGGGACACTTTAACCTGGAGAGGTCAGACGTTCACAGTGGGCATGGATCTCCTACAACATGGAGGTTGCTAGAGTGACTTAAAGACCAGGCCATGTGTGGAAGCTACATTTATCATCACTGCTGCCACTGTTTTTCACTTAAGGTTGGTACAGTCTCTTACAGCTTATCGTTTATAAGTACACGTGGGTGTGTGATTATAATCTCCTTAGATCTTCCTAGAAGTCTCCAAGGATGGTATCGTTAATTATCAACCCCGTTAGAAGTGATGTGAGGACCTGAGTTTTTAAGGATGTGCCAGAGATGACACAAGCCCCAGGGGCAGACCTTGGAATGGATCCCAGTCCTCTGGTGTCCATTTCCATCTTGTCAGATCAATTGCATGCTCTTTGAAAAAACACCACTCATGAGAGAAGCCATGAGAGAAGAAACACTGGTGGACAGAAGGAAGCTGGAGAAATTAGGAAGGGGAAATGGTGTAACTTCTTCAACAATCTTAGAGCCTTCGGGCTGGGACAGGCAGTTTTCAGCTTATTATAAACTCTGACGCACTGGTGCTCATAACAACCACGTAAGGTAGGTGGTACTAATAATTGCATTTTAAAGATGTAAAAACTGAGGCTCAAACAGATTAAATAACCTGCCTCAGGAAAGGATTAAATGAAGTAATACAAGTATTTTTGGTATAGCCCTCGGGAAAATGGTGTTTAAAAGAACGTAAGAACACAGTCAACTGCGTGGAGAAGATAGTTGTCATATTTCTCTGACTTAACCAAAGAACACATATTATGGTGCCGCACGATAGGCTGGAAGTTGAACACAGTACAATGAGGGATGCTAAAAAGCACCCGTCACCTGAGAGGTTTCCTAGATGGGTTAGCCTCCCCCTGTGTTTTTTTCTACACAGACTTTGGCCTTCTGTTGAGCTTGGCACTGTCCGTACCAAAATCAGATGGGCTCCGCACACTTTTTCCTTTTAATTCCCAGCTCCTCCTTACTTTAATCCAAATCGAGAACTAGTTTTCCCAGTGCTTTGAAATAATTTCACAGTTCAAACTTTAACGAAGTCACCGGCCTCTGAAAACACGAAGATGAAGAGACTACAGCCTCTGGCCTTAAGGAGCAGAACCCCTAGAAAATGATGACAGACTTATAAACCAGTTATCACCATGGACACAAGGGCAAAATTGAAAGTCTGCCCAAGGAGCAGAAGGAGCACATCAGAGGAATGTTACTTTTGTCTTGGGCAGATTTCCCCAAGGAGGTGAACAGAGAACTTGGAAGGGAAACGACATGGGTGTGGAGCTGAGTGTCTTGCAGAGTGTGGTGTGTTTAGGGAAACATACATGGCTTGTTATTGTTCGAAAATAAGTTTAAGTGGGAGGCATGAGAAAACAGGAAGACTGAGGAGGTGGGAGGAGGCTGAGCAGGTGTCTGTCATCAAGGCTGTGTGCACCTCGTGAAGCCTCAGAGGAAAAGAGAAATCATTAAGGAGATCAGATCTGTAGTTTAGAATATAACTCTCATAAAAGCATAATTTAAAAGTCCGAGGAGGAACACATGAGATGTAGGAGTCTGCTTCCAGGTGAGAAATATCCACAATCTGATCTGAGATAGTGTTAGTAGGCGATAGGGAAAATAGAAGATAGGTTTGCAACTGATACAGGAAGACAAATTAAAAGGCATAAGGGAGAAATGAAGATGCCCGGCATGAAGATTTTGTTAGTGGGGCCACTGAAGCAAATGGCAGATATAGGAGGGAGAGGAGGTTTGGGGATGAAGGGGACATGACGATAAGACTTTTGGCCAGGCTGTGTTTCCAGTGCCTGTGGGGCATCCAAGGAGAGATAGCTAATGGATGGTGGAAAATATAAGCACATAATAGGCATTCAAAATAAGTTTCTCTTCACACATTATGCCCCCTGAGATGACAGTTGTTTTGGATGTATTCATCCTACTGAAATACACCAGACTCTGGAGATCCTTTTCCATGTGTATCACTGCTCATTCCACCATATCCCTTCGGGATGAATTTAGCTTCTGAATGAATGCAGCCAATGGCAAGATTTTGGAAGATGGAAGCAAAGAGAAGTTGGATGAAGCATTTTCTTGCTCACTCCCTGCAGTGTTATTACAAGCTGGTATCCTTCAACCCAATGCCACAGCTCCTGGTAGGTGACTCTTCCCCAACCTCATGCCCTCTCTCTGTTCCTGTCTCTGTCTCTCTATCTCTCTCTCTATCTCTCTTGTTTCCTCAGACCTAGTTGTGGTAACCTCATTTCTACCCCTTGGGTAACATGACTACTTCCCTGGGCCTTCTCTACACCATGATCACACCATTATAAAAATACCCTTAATTAAACTCTTTTCAAAGACATCACTTGAAGGCACTACCCTTTTCTTGCCAAACTGACAGATAAACTTGGCTTTAAGGTATCATGCCCTCCTGGTTTCCCTCTGACATCACTATCCACTCCATCTTACTGTCCTTCATTGGTTTCATCCAACATTTGGGTTCACAACATTTAAATTTTAGAGAGCCCCAGGATTCACTTCTCAGGCTTGTTCTTTTTTCTGTGCATCCTCCATGCCAGGATGATCTCATTCAGATGTTAAATACCATCTATGTGGTAACCATCAAATATGTTTCCAGCCCTAACTTTTCCCATTAAATTCCAAACTCAACAATCCACTCGCAAATCTAATAGGCAAATCAAACTTAATTTCTCCAAATCATATCCTCCCTCTCCCACCCCCCGACCAAAACCCCTTCTACCATGGTCATTCTCATCTCCACAGTGGCACCACCACTGATACAATTACTTAAGACCAAATCCTAGGAGTCTCCTTAGACTCCTGTTTGCTGCCTACCTTGCAAACAATCCAACAGCAAGTACCATCAACTCTCCCTTCTTAGGCTATACCCTGAAACCAGCAGTTTCTCACTCCTGCAGCCCTAGTGTCCCAGCCGATGCCACCTTTGTCCCTCCCCTAACTACCTAATGATCTCCTGTCTGGCGTCTCTGCCTCCATTCTCACTCCTATGGAGGCCAGAGTGGATCTCCTTAATGAGGAAATCAGAGCACCATCACTCGTCCACATACTTTCAAAGACTTGCTTTTACAAATCGGATGAAACCCAGACATTTTTCTGTGACTCCAGAGCTCTCTGTCTTCCGACCTTTGTCTTGCTTTCCAAGGACCTATTCTTGGTCAGCCGCTCTGACCATCTTTCTACCTAATGCAATAGCCACTAGACAGGTACTGACTGAGCACCTGAAATGGGCTAGGGAGACTGAATCTGTTTTATTTATTTTCCCTTAGCTTAAATTTAAACTTAAAATTAAAAACAGGTACAAATGTAATTATCAGAAAAACACTTAGGTGTGTTTGGATAACATGGATATATGAACCTACTTTATCAATTATGCATTTTCTGAAATCGGAATGCAGATCCATTATTTCCAATAAAAATTTAGCCTCTGAGTTGAGACATGCTTTAAGTAGAATATACCCACCAGATTTTGAAAAAATTATATGAAAAGAAGAATGCAAACTGTTACACTCATAATTTTTCCATTAATTACATGTTTAGATATAAAATCTATAACTAAAACCAACTTTGTTTCCCTTTTACTTTTTAATTTTATGTTTATTTTTTATCGAGGTTATTAGAACATTTTGAATTACCTATGTGGCTCTCATTGTGTTTCTATGGGCAGCACTGGTCCAAGATACCAAACTCGGCTCTGCCTCCAGGGTCTTTATATTTGGTATCCCCTCTGTCTAGAAATGCTCTTCCCAACTCCCAACACTGCATGGCTCATCATCATTCATTTGCAATTTTTCTTCAGATCTCTGCTCAAATATCCACTGCTCAAACAGCCTTTTTTCTGATCACACTAGCTAAAATAGCCTTCATACCATCTCTTGTACCCGGCTTTACTTTGTCTGCAGAGCGCTCACACTACTTCTATCTGCTCATCCTGAGTCCCATACTAGAAAGTAAGCCTCATAAGGACAGATACTTCTTTCTTCTTTAGTGTTCTAGTCCCAGAACCTAGAAAAAGAAAGTATACATGGGCACTCGATTTTGATGAAGAATGGACGAATGAATGAATGAAGCCACTGACACAACTGTGGCATAGCATGAACAATTTCTTTGTGTTTACTCTATAATACTTACCTAAATTCAGTCTTGTAACATCTTCACTGTGCTGGAATTCAAGTGAGCATGAAATATTTATCTCATGAGAATTTAGGACCCCAAGATGCTGATATAAACAAGACAATTGCTCAGGGCCAGCAACAGAAGACCTCAGGTAATAGCAGAGCAGGTGTGAGTGACACAGGCCACTCTCTACATATCCCTTTTACAGATACGGCCAAGAGCCACAAACCTGTACCTACCACCAATGAATCATTCATATTTAAGAATGCTATTTTTTTATTTATTCTCTTTCAAGACAGAGATTTCAAAAGTGTATGAAAGTTTTCAAAAGGGAAAATAATATGTGAAAGATATGAACTTGAAGCCTTCTAAAATGTCTTTTCTTGAGATGCCTTAAAAGTATACTTGAACTGTTTTGCAAACAGCCATGATTCCAAGCACACATTACTGCTTCAGTTTTCAAGAGTCAGGAGCAGGTAATTCTGAGAAGGAAGGAAATTAGAGTAATGTAAATATACTCTAGGCTATCTCTGATATAAAATATATAGAAGGCTTATCATTTGCAGGCTGCACTGTGAATTTTTGACTTAGATTTTCAACATAAGTATCACTTCAGGTACTAAGACAATCCTCTTTCTCCAAATGTGAAGCCATATATATATTTAGCATGGAAGCCAGGAAATTTAAAATTTTACTCTCAAATAGCATCAATTTGCACAACGTAAACAATAAAGACTGAGCTAACAATAGTATTCTCATAAATGTCAAAAAACACGCTTTCACTCATAGTTTAGCAATTTCAGTTGAAGGTAAGGTAAATGCATCAATGTAGAGAAGTGGAAATAAGATGCATTTTTATCTGGCCTTCCAGAAGGTGCATAACTTTCTGTAATTGCAACATTATCATCATTGATAACTACTAAAGTTTTTTTTGAGATTTTATTTTTAAGTAATCTCTACACCCAATGTGGAGTGCAAACTTACAACGCCAAGATCAAGAGTTGCACATTCTACCAAATGAGCCAGCCAGGTGCCCCGATTATTAAAAATTTTAGGCACACCAGGTGGTGGGTATTAGGGAGGGCACAGATTGCATGGAGCACTGGGTGTGGTGAAAAAACAATGTATACTGTTACGCTGAAAATAAATTTTTAAAAAATGGAAAAAAAATCTATGATAAAATTAAAAAATAAAAATAAAAAAAAATTTTTAGGCAGACCCAGGCAATGAATTTTTAGTGATAGGAGGGAAAGGGACAGGGTGGGGGATGGGGTAGAAGGTATTTCTCTAGAAGGTCACAAAAGTGAGAATGTGCATGAGGACAGCTTCCAGCCTAGCTGAGGGCTGGAGTCTAAAACCATTTCTGAATGCCTATTGCCTTCCTCATTGTGGACATGTGGGTATTGAGCTTATGAGGGGGTGACAGGGGGAGGATCACCTCAACCATCTTTGCTTGTCCCCATTCTGCCAGGCATGGTGCTGCTGGCTTATTTTCCTCATCTGCTTCCTAATCAGCTATGAGTTAACAAAATGGATTAAACTTGTATGTGACTAAGGAGAAAATATATTTTATGTCAGGTTTGGGGGGATATTTTGTCTGTATATTTCTGAACATTAGAGCCTCCTATTTGTGATCTCTTTCTGAAGACCTTAATCACATTCAGCCTTCCTATTATATTAGGGATAGAAGTGGTGGGTTTGGTGAACTTTAGTGGGGGAGAGGTTAGAATTTTACCATGTATCCTGGTTTTCAGGCCTTTGGAGTTAGGAGAATCACAGAGGTACTTCTGGAAATCAGCTTGTTGAGGCTCTCTGTGGTGTTTGGCAATGATGACATGGATTCTCAATTCAGGCTATGTGGGGTACAGTCTACCAGGCCATTGGACATCCCTGAATTTTCTTATACACTCTTGAAAAAATGGATATTCTAGGGGTCTGCTCTCAGTTGGTACAAATGGTCAGAAACATGAAGTAAATTCGTCTCAAACCACTGGTACATGCATGAAATTGCAGGATTCTGGCATGCCTCAAATTACAATCCCTTTCAGATGGTCTTTCAAACCATTTATTTGGAAATGAAAAGGGGAGGTAGAAAAAGAAAAGAAAAAAATATTCAAAAGTGTTTTTTGATCCCTAAGTTTTATTTTTGTTTTTTTCATTCCTTTCTACCTAGAAATTGCTTTAACCCATTTTCCATGATTACTCTGCTCCTGTCCTATGAAATCTTAAGCCGGGATGTGCACCTTATCCAAGAACTGATATTACAGTGGGTAAATGTGACAACACTTTCCACAAAAGAATATGCATACCTGTTTCCTATGCCAGTGATTCATTTCAATTCTGATATCAAGTAGATTTTGCTTTACACCTCTCGCTGTCAAATGCATGTGCTGGTCTTCCTTTAAATTTAAAATCTAGTCAGGGAGATGAAGGAGATAACACCTCTTTTATTACAATTTGGGAAACAATAAAAATCATTTTGGATATTGAACTATCCCATGAAGCTCTTGGGTATATTTCACTCTGTGCTTAGAAAACTGCACACAATATATTCAAAGAAACAGATGCCAGCCAAATACTGCGAAAGCTATGATGCCTCCATAGTCACCAGCAAGTTTGCAGATACTCAATTGAATCAGCAAACTACAAACAGAAAAGCACAGAGAAAACTAATTGCCTGGAAAAGAATGTTCCACTTGCTTTGTCATTAGCTGCTTGAAATTCTCTACAAGAGCAGCTTATCTGAAATCTAAATTCTGGAATAGAGATCAGGCAGATACTGAAACCAAAGCCAAAGCTTATGTCTGTCTTCCTCTCCTACACTTCAGTCAGGACAGCCAGGACTCGGAGAAAACACAGATGCAAAGTAAACATATCAGTGGTTTGCCGTTCATTTCAGAGAGCTTGTCCATACATAGAGAAAGGTGCAGTTCAAGACAGCTCAAACTTTCATTTGCGTGAAAATCACCTGGTATCTTGAGAAAATGCAAGTGCTGATTCAGTAGGTCTGGGACAGAGCCTGAGAAACTGCATTTCGAGTCAGTTCCCAGGTGATCTCCAGGCTGCTGGTCTCAGGGTTACATACATATTAAATAGGGGGAGCTCACCCAGCTAGTAATTTCTCTTAGAAATCAGAACAACTGTTGCCATTTTCACTCCCAGTTATTCACTGTGGGTTCTTAGGCAAGTCGTTTGACCTCTCAGTGCCTCTGCTTCTCATCTGTCAAGAAGAGGTACTGAAGTTAAAGAGATCGCATTAATACAAAATCTTGAAGAGATTAGAGATGTTCCGTGAACAGACTGGCTGAGCAAACATGGTCGGATGAGATCCACCCATTGGACAAGGGAAGAAAGGAGTCTTAAAGGCTGAGAATCAAAACCAAATAAACAAACAAGCAGGTCCTATGGAAAGGCAGATCCGTAAAAAGAATGTATAAGTAAAATACATTTTACTTATAAAAATAAAAATATAATATATACATTATACAAATTTTATTGATTATTTATTATATAAACTATATTATATACCAATATAATATAAAGATATAATATAAAATATATACAAATATAATATAAAAATACAATATACAATTTTTTTTAGAAAGCGAAGTGCCACAAAAAGAATCAGTGGGAGGAAAGTCAGGCTGAGGACAGGCAGAGAGGATAATGAGGAAGTACTACATACTTCAATATCTGAAGACTGATGACCACAGTGATTTACAAAGGACAGATCCTTGGAGACACATGGGGGAAAAGATGATGCAATGCCTAGAGAAAAAAAGAAAAGATAAGGAAACCTTGGATGGAATACAACAAATGATTTATAGTAGGTAATAAAAGAAACAAATGAAATCACCTCTTTCCCCAAAATGTTGGATGAATTTTTTTGTATTTTTTTGTATTTTTTAATAATTTTTTTATTCTTTTATAAACATATAACGTATTATTAGCCCCAGGGGTGTTGGGTGAATTTTTAGCACAACTTTTTCCTCAGCCTTTCGATATTTTTTAAGTACCTGGGACACACACAAGTAACACACCTTCCAGTGTATTGTTCAGCCATCTCTTGCCTCCAAAATGAAATGCAGCATGTTGCCAAGAATTTCCAAATGCGCTAAAGGTTCACATCGAGGCTCTCTGTATCCAGCCCCTCCAAGAAAAGCAGTTTGCCTTTTGATCCACAAAGCCTCCTTGTGACAGGGAATGCCTCACAGAAAACTGGGGGACAGAAAGGAGGGAGGAAAAAAACAACACTTTTATTTTCTTTGTAAGTCACTAATTAATTGAACTACTGTATCAGCAAAGCTGGAAAATCCTGCCTGTCCAGATTGTCACTTATACCAGTAGCATTCTTGAACTTCTCCAAGGTTGGAACTACTGATGATTAACTTTGGGGAATACCCAGGGTAACTATTTCAGACCTGTGAACTATCACGCCTTCTCAATGTCAGCAGACACCCACATCAGGCAAATACCTTCTCAGAAGGTTGTAAGATTACATTTCACTTTTGGAGGTGACCGTTGTAGCCACCAAATGGTAATAACTCTCTCCAACCCTGCCCAGGGCCCTGACTGACTTTTTTCCTGATAAAGGCACTATCTGCCTAAGACTAACATTACCTGTGTATCAGCAGTTTCTGCACCAGAGACTGTATCTGAAATCTAACTGCGGATTTCCACACATCTACAGACAGAAACAAAGGGTCACATTTCAAAACGTCCCAACCCAGGGAGAGAGCCAGTTAGCGGATTTGCAACACAATCAGTTCCAGTTCGACAACAGGGCAGGGGAGATGTGGTATCACTCACAGATAAAGACAGCAGTCTGGGACCCTCTACATTTACCAAGACTCAACTCAAGATTCCTCAGCAGGACTCCCAGGCTTTTATCTCTCTGACAACCAAACCCAAGGGGTTCGCCAAAATAGAATTCCAGTGTAGGGGGAAAGAAGCTAAAGAATTATGCATTAATAACACCTTTACCCACAGGCGGAACATATTTTCATCTGCACACATCACGAACCGGAGATCTTAGGTTATTAAAGGTGAAAGAGGCTAATAGTCTTTGGGATGGCTCTCTTGGGATGCCTATTTGCATAATGAAGCTAATACAGGGCAACCTAACTCAGCAGTTCTTTGGGATCAGGTACTTGTAGTCACTCACACTATTTTAAATTCACTAACTAAATTACTTTGTGGAAGAACTGTTGGTAGCTAATCTGAAAACTATGTCTACAAATAATGCGTGACCATATTTACCAATGAAGAAGAAGCCTAATTGGTCAAGATGTATGGTTTAGTTAATCTGTCTTTTAGAAAATACCAAATTAATGCATACATAAAGATCACCATTGATAAAGATTTAAATGTTGCTGAGGTCATCTGCATAATCTGAACTCAGAATTGAAGGCCCCTGTCCTGCTCTGGATTCCCAAAGCCAGGACCCCTAGGTCTGGAAGCATTTCCTGCCTGGAGCTATGCCGTATCCGGCGAAAGAAAACCGAAACTTTTGGCCATGAACTTATTTTCATATTGAGTCATTGCACAGTCCTTTTACTTAAAATTATGGAACCCAAACTGGAAGAAAAAATTTAGCACAAAGGATAAGTAGAAGTCAACTGTTAACTAACTTGGTTTTAAAAGAGAGAAATGGGATTTATTTACCACAAAGGAATAATTTAATATTTTGCCATTAATTCATTGGTTCACTTTCCCTGGTGCTTTTACTGCAAATGGTCTTACTTTACTGTAAACGGTCACTCATGAGGAAGAGATAGAGCACAGAAGATCTTTAAGGCAGTGAAAATGTTCTATGTGATAGTATAATGATACATGTCATCATACCTCTGTCCAAACCTGTAGAATGTACAACACCAAGGGTGAACCTCAGGGTAAACTACAGACTTTGGGTGATAATGATGTGTCCCTGTAGGTTCCTCAGTAGTAACAAATGTCCCACTCCAGCGGGGGCTGCAGATAACGGGGGAGGTTGTGCATGTGTGGGGGCAGGGGGTATACAGGGAATCTCTGCATCTCCTTCTCAGTTTAGCTGGAAACCTAAAACTGCTGCTAGAGTCTACAAATAAACCCAAACCTTCATGAATAATAATAGTCATAATCATTAACATTGATTGACTATTTGTTACTTGTCAGACACTTTGCTAAGTGTTTTTTTTTTAAAGTTATTTATTTATTTTGACAGAGAGAGATTGAGGAGAGGCAAAGGGAAAAGGAGAGATAATTTTCTTTTTAAATGTTTTTTTTATTAACATATAATGTATTAGTTGTTTCAGAGGTACAGGTCTGTGAATCATCAGTCTTACACACTTCACAGCACTCACCATAGCACATACTCTCCCCAATGTCCATAACCCAGCCACCCTATCCCTCTCCCCTTCCTCCCCAGCAACCTCAGTTTGTTTCCTGAGATTAAGAGTCTCTTATGGTTTGTTTTCCTTCCCAGTCCCATCTTATTTCATTTTTCCTTCCCTTCCCCCTAAGACCCCCCACCCTGCCTCTCAAATTCCTTATATAAGAGAGGTCATGTGATAATTATCTTTCTCTGATTGACTTACTTCGCTCAGCATAGTACCCTCTAGTTCCATCCACGTCGTTGCAAATGGAAAAATTGCATTTCTTTTGATGGCTGCATAGTATTCCATTGCACATATATACCACATTTTCTTTATCCATTCAGCTCTTGATGGACATCTAGGTTCTTTCCATAGTTTGGCTATTGTGGACATTGCTGCTATAAACATTCAGGTGCACTTGCCCTTCCGGATCACTACATTTGTATCTTTAGGGTAAATATCCAGTAGTGTGATTGTTGGGTCATAGTGTAGCTGTATTTTCAACTTTTTGAGACACCTCCATACTATTTTCCAGAGTGGCTGCACTAGTTTGCATTCCCACCAACAGTGGAGGAGGGTTCCCCTTGAGAGAGAGAATTGTTAAGCAGGCTCTATGCTCAGCATGGAGTCTGCCCAAAGAGGGGCTCGATCTTACAACTCTGAGACCATGACCTAACCAAAATCAAGAGTCTGATGCTTACCAACAGAGCCACCCAGATGCCCCTCCGCTAAGTGTTTTACATGGATTAATTCACTTATTTCTAACAGTTACTCTGTATCATAGATGCTAATAATATGCCTATTTTATAGATCATCACAGAAAGGGTAATTAAGTTGCCTGTGATCACACAACTAGTAAGTGGCTGAGCTGGGGATTCACATCCAGACAGTGTTTGATTTTCCTACTGCATTGCTTTTTCTGTGTGTTTGCTATATAAAAATTGGTGTGTGTTTATGTCCACTTCGATATATCTCTTCTTTAAAAGCAAAAATGTATAGGGTGCCTACTTAGTGCCACTTAACATGTTAGGAGATACATGTAAGATATCTCCTTCCCCAGGGATTTCTGCGTCACTTTGGATATTCCTTAAAATCCCTACATCACATTTACTAAGTAGATAACCCATCAATTGTTAACTTGTGATGAAAGTTATTTTAATTCTTTAGATATTAAGTCTAAATTTAGCTTCTTGGTCCTTCACGACGGACCTTCTAATCCAACGCACCTCTTCTTTCAACTTGGAATTATGAGGAACCAGGGAGAGTAAAGTAGCCACAGGATTCCATGCTAAGTTTCAGGTGAAGACAATGAAAGTCAGGTTGGTACTACAGAGAAGAGAAAAAGCATGGATGAAAATGGGGACGTTTTAGGGAGCTGTTCATGAGAAGAGGAAAAGTGTTTAGAAAGGGGGCAAGAAACTTGGAGTAAATGTGGTCCATCTAGTGGTAGAGTTGCTTAGAATCCAAAATGGAGAAACTGGACAGGCAGAGAAGTAGCAGGTTAAAAGATTATAGGTTTTCTCCTTCCTCTTGAGTGGGCTGGACTTTGTGACTCACTTCCAAAGAGTAGAGCGTATGCAAAGGGAAAAACAGTGACTTTACGGTCGAAAACCCTGGCAAACACCACCTTCACCAAAGGATTAAGCTCAATATCACCCATGATCAATCAGGTGGATAACTTGTGGCCCTGATATAATGTGATGAGAAGGCACTTCACCTCTGTGATATTTTCCCTGAAAACCCACAACCCAGTCTGCTCATGAGAAAAATGTCATGTAAACCCAAATCAGGGAATATACTAGAAAACCCTTGACCAGCCCTATTCAAAACTGTGAAGATTGTGAAAAATATGAGAAGATTTTGAAATTGTCACAGATCAAAGGAGACTGAGATGTAATGACTAAATGCAGTGTGGAACCATGAACTGGATCCTGGTGCAGAAAAAGGACAAACTGGTGAAATCCAAGGAAAGTCTGCAGTTTAGCTGACTGCAATGAATCAATGTCAATTTCTTAGTTTTGATAAATACACCATTGTGATGCAAGATGTTCGTATTAAAGGCAAATAGGATGGAGACTATCAGGAACTCTCTCTGCTTTCTTTACAACATTTTGCACTTATTTGTTTTTTGTAATTCATATTTATCCTCAAATAAAAAGGTAATTTAAAAATAATTGTGGGTTATAGCTTCATCTCATTAAATGGTTTGGGGACATAAGTTCTTTCTTTTCAATGGATTTAAAACATTTAAGAAGATATGTAATTTTTTGTGGGATAAGGAAAATGCAGACCTAGAGGGGCTGTGTGTTAACAGCACATTGTGTTCAATACGACTAGTGATTACTGACTATGTAGAGGCTTTATGACAAACAAGATTAAAAGTCATGGGTAAAAGGAAAGGCATATCAGGAGGAACAAAGCATTTCAGAGTGCAAGCACCTATGTCAGCCATGTTCCTTTTAATCAGCAGATTAGGCCTAGATGAGACAGGAGTTACATAAATACATGCTCAGGGGAATTAAGATGGGAAGAATAAGGCATAGATTAAGGGGCCAACTCCAGGCAACAAGAGCAAGAATAAAAACACGAAAGTCAGTGAACCTGATGTTGGTCATTGGTAAGCTCCTCAGACTTCAAGGTGCCCCCCCCCCCAAAAAAACTTAGGAGATAGTTTACAGAGTTGTTTCAAGCCTTTTTCCTCCAGATTTGGCATAAAGAAGCTGGATTATTAAAAACTCTTCCCTTTATAACTTTGTCTCCTCCTCCTCTTTGACAGCCTAGAGTAAAGCATGAGGCTGAAGATCCCTGGTGGTAGAGATCCCCATTCTGCTACTAACTAGAGTTTTGATATGACGAAGTTCTCATTATCTCTCTGGATCTCAGTTTCTTCAGGTGAAAAACTAAGACTCTTTTTGGTAAGGAATTTATTTATTTATTTATTTATTTATTTAGAGAGCACAAGCAGGGGGAGAGGCAGAGAGAGAATCTCAAGCAGACTCCCTGCTGAGCAGGAAGCCTGATGCAGAGGTCCATCTTGCAACCCTGAGGTCATGACCGGAGCCGAGATCAAGAGTTGGACATTTAACTGAGTGAACCACCCAGTACCCCCAAAATAAAGAGGTTTTATGTGACCAAAAGTCTCTTCCCAGTCGTAAACATCATGTGATATGATTTTGTGGACTACTTTTGGTACATAAGCCCCCAAATTTACAAGCCTTGGTTATCATATCAATGGCACATAAGTAAGAATGGATGGAGTCAACACTGCTACAACCTAGCCCTGTCACCCCAGTGAGGGTTCCATCATTTTGTTCACATCTGGGGGTATACACATCAGGACCATGCCCCTCCACCCAAGAAGCTTTGCTGTGCTGGGTACTTCATTAAAAAATGTCATAAAACTTACCTTCTTCTTTCCTTGCTTCAATTTGGGATCCATATCCAATCTAGGCCACTGGTGTAGAGATAACATGAGTTTCTCAGGGAAAATAGAGATACAAATTAACTGGAAGTATTAATGATCATTTCATGGTCCCTAAACACTAAAATGGGAACATTAAAGGTAAACTCTGTGCCTTAGATGTTCCCTTATAGGGGAAGAAAGCAAAGAAGAGGGGTGCAAATAAAATAAGAACAGTATCTAAAAGCTGGGAAAAATGAAATTTGCCCCCCCAAAAAATCACACACATGAAAAAAACAAAAACAGAAAACCCCACCTCATCATATTAGAATTGGAAAGTTATCAACCATTTTAGGTTTAAAAAAAGGGCAAGAAGTGTCATCTGGGGAGAATCAGGGGAAAAATAAAATGACCTACTCACCCCAGTTTGCCCAGAACTTTCTGTATTTGGGGAAACCCCCAGACCCAGGCAAATGGCAATGTTGGGTCACCCTAGGAAAAAAAACTATAATTAAATATTACATTGTTTTATTTTAAGATAATTCTCACATTGAAATGGTTGAATTTTTCTCTTGATATTTAGTTAGAGGCCAACTAGTTTTGTTCTATATTTATTTAATGCTGTGTAGAAATTGTGGAAACTTCCAAGAGTACAGAGAATGAGTAGCTATGCATATGCATACACATAAGGACATGCATACACATACACATATACATATGCATATTTCTTATTCTTAAAAAAAACTTTTCTTTACCTTACTCATTACCACCTGACATTGCATAGGCCAAAAAGTAACCTAGATTTGTGATCCACCTAATCTTACCACTGGGTCTAGTTTTTAAGCAAAAAAGTACAAAATGCTTTGAAAACTTAAAAGCAGCCCATGCTTCTACTGATCTGATCAAACAGAAATACCACCAGAATTGAACTATTTTTGTAGTAATCTGAGTTGTTTGACAGGTACAATCAGCTAAGATAAGAGCAATTCATTTTATACACGAAGACAAAAATCTACATTAAAACACAGATGTGGCTAACAGTTAAGAACAATAAACTAGGTGATTACCATTATGTCCATAATAAGAATAAGAAAGGCTAAACTCTACAAATTCAGGTGAATGACATATTATTAACAAATCATGCAAAAGCACATGTCCTTGACTCCTACTTAAGATCATCTTCTATATCAAGCAAAATGACTTTCAAATCAGGAACTGCAGGTAACAAGCAAAGTTATCAAAGATTGGAGTTCAAGATGCTGGAAGATACTTAGAAAAAATCTCTTTCCTTAAAATTAATAGAAATTTTTAGACCCAAATAAGTTATACACCAGACCAGTTGTGAGGGAAAAAAAAAAAAAAAACCACGAACAAAAACACTTAAGTTGCCATAAAATCAAGGTATTCCAGTAGTTGATATATGGACAAATACCTCCAATGTTTCAAAACACAGAAATGAAGTTAGAAACTAGAAACTACATCAAATTCAGCTTGATGTTGATCCTGCCCATATTCTGGAATACAGCTGAAATCAAGGAACCAACATAAACAACAAGTCATGCAAAATTAATTTTCTTGAAAAAAACAAAAATGAAGGGGAGCCTTCAGGGTGGCTCAGTGGGTTAAGCCTCTGCCTTCAGCTCA